>NC_061096.1:31957967-31962967 GCF_015104395.2 Macrobrachium nipponense
AAGCACAGTTAACAATGCCCTCTGCTGAATTTTCGATTCCGCCGAGGAATCCTCGAGACTTCAGTCGAAAACTGTTTTGGTGATTTTTATGCGAAGGGAGAAATGTGAAAAGTTGTGGGTATGCTCCGATTCCCCCACCCCCACCCCCAAGGAGTGTGGCACTTTTGAAGGCTGGCAGAAACCCGCCTCCACTCATTCCACATATCCACCTGAATAGCTCAGAGACGTACAATTAAAATCAAGTGACGGATACAAAAAATGTTCCACACAAAAATGCCCGCAAGAAAATTTCCTAATGATAGAGTAAACAACGTAAAAAATGCGCTATAATTTCTTCAGCGCAATCAAGTTTCCTGTACGACATATAATGCTGTGTGAAACTCTCGGCGACTGCCTGGTGGTGGTAGCCTGTGTTGAGGGCAACCTCCAGACGCAGGATTATGGCTAACTTTAACCTTAAATAAAATAAAAACTCCTGAGGATAGAGGGCTGCAATTTGGTATGTTTGATGACTGGAGGGTGGATGACGAACATACCAATCTGCAGCTCCCAAGCCTCAGTAATTTTTAAGATCTGCGGCCGGACGGAAAAAGCCATCTCAGTAGTTTTCTTTTACAGAAAACTAAAATGTCGCACCACATCAAGAGAAGGGATAACTATAAATTTCCATACAAACTTCAGGATCTTAAGACGGAAAAAAAAACTTTTGACAAATCACAAAAATGAAAAACAGAGGATTCCCACCTTCTAAAATTATGAAAGTTGTCTAAATTTAAAAATATATGAACTAATGAAATTCTAAAGGAAAAAAGATCTCTAGAAGCCTTGATTGCCTTGAAAAGTCCCAAAAGGATTTTGGTATGGTGTGAAAATTCACACTGAAATCACACGCTCAACCCAAAGCAAAAACACATCGTAGCTAAACAGAACAGCCATACTTGAAAGAGATGGATGACAAAATTGCTTCCCACCTCTATCTCAAATTCTCTCTGTTTTTTCTCTCTCTTCCCTTCTCGCACTCAGACGCTGTTACTTTAATAACCAACAGCTACCACTCAGTATTAATGGACTACACTCTTTCCTTTGTAACATAGAGCTGCATGGCGTACACTAAGGCATATACTATATTTACACAATCTCCTGTTGTCAGCAAAAGACTTCATTAGTATGAAAAAATTTGCATAATTATGTATTTATGCATTAGAACTTTTATATATTAAATACACAGTGCATATCAGATACATACACAAATATCCATGTCATTTTATATTTATTATGAGAGAGAGAGAGAGAGAGAGAGAGAGAGAGAGAGAGAGAGAGAGAGAGAGAGAGAGAGACTGTCCACTATACCCAGTCGATGATGATAACCTTAGTAAGCGAGGGCAATAAATATCAAGGCAGATGTAAGTAAATACAAAAAGGAGAGAGAGAGAGAGAGAGAGAGAGAGAGAGAGAGAGAGAGAGAGAGAGAGAGAGAGAGAGAGAATGTCCACTATGCCCAGCCGATAATGATAACCTTAGTATGCCAAGGCAATCAACATCATGGCAGACAAAATAAATACCAAAAGCAGGGAGGGTGGAGAGAGAGAGAGAGAGAGAGAGAGAGAGAGAGAGAGAGAGAGAGAGAGAGAGAAGGGGGTCGTGCCTCCAGCATCTTAATCAATACCTCCAGATGACCTCACAAACCCCCACCCAGAAAAACACTAACCTTATCTCCTTTTCTAATATACACATTCCTTGTCTTTTTCTTGGTGCATTAATTTCATCAGTGTGTGTGAAGAGAGAGGAGAGAGAGAGAAGAGAGAGTGTGAGAGAGAGAGAGAGAGAGAGAGAGAGGTGAAAATTTTCAATATTCTTCCTCGGCGTAAAAAAAATAGTTTTTCTGACTAGAATGACAAAATTGACTAAAAATTTATGACAAACAAACGTAAACATATAATGCTCAATGAAAGCAACTGGTAAATAATATATATATATATATATATATATATATATATATATATATATATATATATATATATGTATATATACTATATGCATATAGTGTCCCATTACAAGAAAGAAATGAAAACCTCTTTCTTTAATTTCCCTGAAGCTGTTAAACAAATAGTAAACAAATGTTATGAGAGCAAACACGAGAATTGTTTATCCATAGCTTAAAAAAACTTAAAAAACAAAATCAGCGGAATAAAATGACAGCAAGTACACTGATACATACACAAAGCACCTCCAAGAACTCAAAATTATTTGTAAAAGTTTATTTGTAAAAATAAATAAATAAATAAATAAACAAAAAGCAAACGAACGATTTACCAATCAGCACACAAACGAACACAAACACGGACAAATGCGTACTCGCGCGCTCGCAAACATACACAAAGAGCGGCGAGCAATCAATCATACAGGGAGCATCATATTTCATGGAGCATCTATGCGAAATAAAACAAATTTACTGCTTGGCCACAGTGCGTTCGCCTTTTCCCCCAAAACAACCGCTCCCTCGCAAATAAACATGAAAAAGAAAAAAAAAAGACATAAAAAACAACCGCGTAAACAACGGAAAAAATACTGACAAAAACTCGGGGACACAAAATTTACAAACCGACATGAACTCCTTTTGCAAAAAATGGTTCGTCTTGCGCCAACTTTAAAACGAACATAAACTCGCTTATTGTTGCTCCTTGTTGCGCATGCAATGATGCCCGGGCGAAAGTTCCTTTCATTCCGTTCAGTCAATTGTTTATCTTATTTTCTGTTAAACTTGAACTTTTGACTTTCGCCTAAAATAAGGATCACGTGTCAACAACAGAAAAAGTGGGAGACAGTTTATAAATATATATAAAAAAATACTTGACGTTCACCTGAGTTAAGTATTCTTATTCCTCGCTATTATCAGTAATCCCATAAAATCTCTCTCTCTCTCTCTCCTCTCTCTCTCTCTCTCTCTCTCTCTCTCTCTCTGTCAGCAACAGATATAAATAACGAATATACTGTAAACCATATTATAAAAAATCATTAAGAACCAAGAGAAATTCCTACACCAGCGAGATAATACTCATTGTAACGAGAGAGAGAGAGACGAGAAGAGGAGAGGAGGAGAGGAGATGAGAGCAAGAGAGAACGTTATTAGGTTTACATTTTTTAATACGCTATGATCAAACGAGAATTTGGTATCAAAATGCATAACATGATACTCAAATCTTTATACGTAAATTCTAGGAAAAAAAGGACAAATTTGACAGAAATAAAACAGTATTTGTTATTAAAATCATATGAACATGAACATAAACACTCCCTTTGAGCACAATAATATATTATGCGAATTCAAAGTATAGATGAAATATGCTCTAAAACAAATCACAGAGGTCCGTTATTGCCTACTGTTCCCAAGTGTGCGTGTTTACTCTTCTAAAATATATATACATTCTACGTCCCAAGCAAGCATCCAGTAAAGTGATTGATTATCTCGCGATAATAATTCCCCTTGGGTGGAAGTTATCCCCGATGTATAGTGAACTGGATATTAATCGCTATTGTGGCAGATAATACGATATATATGTATATGTAATATAATTACGTGTGAATATATATATATATATATATATATATATATATAGTATATATATATATATATATATATATATATATATATATATATATATATATATATATATATATTATATAAACTGAACATAAGAATAACAAGAGCAATAGAGATTAGCAATTAGTGGACTTCAGGTTCCAAGACCCGATATTCAATTCAAAACAGAGAGAGAGAGAGAGAGAGAGAGAGAGAGAGAGAGAGAGAGAGAGACGCAGCACACGGTTAATACGGAGGCCGTTGGAACAGGCCACTCAAAGCCTGAAGGCCACATAGAACGGATAAGATTACGAGCGGTGCTTTGTTAACACCGCCCCCCCTCCTCCTCACCAATGCTAAAATCCAAACTCGTACACGACGGATAATTTAAGTGTGGGGAGTACCCGAGCAAGAAAAACAATCCAAAGCATAGCAAAAGGCGTAAAGAACTATGTTGTCCAAAAGAGATATATATCTTAGTATTGACAGGGTCTTATTTTCGGTTTTACAACTAAACTTCGGATAAAATTCACAAGGAAAACAATACAAGAAAAGCAGCAGACATTCCAGACGGATCCTAGCAAGTCATGTGCTATCTACCGAAGCCCTCCTCCTTAATTCAGGAATACTTTAACCCTTAACTACAACACCTAGCAGGAGTCGGCAGCCTAAGTGATGTCGTCACGAACTGACAGTGCGCCATTACACACAGGAATATACAACAAAGCCCATTCAAAGTAATTACGGACGTACAAAAACAGTCTGGCAAATGGAGGAATCAACTCCCATGGACCATTCATCATCGGGCTAGACCAAAAAAAAAAAAAAAAATAATAATAATAAAAAGTTCATTTATCTTCAACTAGCAAACAAGTAAGCAACAATGACTCATGGTGATTCGTATCAAGCACCAAGGGCAAGTTGTGACATCAGGGTGTATTAAAGAATAAAATAGTAACCAGGGTTACATTAATGAGTCACCAAAATAAAAATTAAACAACCTTGCACGAGTAACTTTCCAAGCACAGATGGGAGGAAATGCATAAATCAGCTTTTTGGATTAGAACATTCGTGATGGCGAATGTCAACCAACTGTCACAGCAAAGCACTACAAATAAGTATATACATATATTCCAACACATAAATCTGTCCTAAGCGTGCCAGAGAGAGAGAGAGAGAGACGAGAGAGGATGAGAGAGAGAGGAGCCGAGAGGAGAGAATGAAGACGAGAGGAGGAGAGAGAGAGAGAGAGAGAGAGAGAGAAATGGGTGATTATCATATGAGACTCTGTACAACTTATCTACCGTTATTGAAATGCTCTGAAACGTGGAATTAAATGTCTTAATAGCGATGGAATACAGAAGAAACGTAAGAAGTCATAATAAAGGTATTGTGACAATTATTTGTATCAAGCACGTAC
>NC_061096.1:31967967-32007967 GCF_015104395.2 Macrobrachium nipponense
ATTCATTCTCTCATTTTCCCACATAATATAGTGTTCATTCATTTCCTCACACAATACAGTGCTCATTCATTTCCTCACATAATAGTCTTCATTCTTTTCCTCACTCATCATATGCTGTCCATTCATTCTCTCATTTCCTCACATAATATAGTTCATTCATTTCCTCACATAATATCGTCTTCATTGCTTTCCTCATTCATAATATGATATCCATTCATTCACTCATTTGCAATATGGTATCCATTCATTTCCTATCTCATAAAATAGAGTTCATTCAATCATTCACTCAGTGTTCATTCATTCATTCACTCATAGTGTTCACTCATTCATTCACTCATAATATAGTGTTCATTCATTTCCTCATATAAAAGTGTTCACACCTTTCCTCAATCGTAATATGGTGTTTATTCACTTCTTCACTTATAACACAGTCTAGTGTTCACTCATTTCTTCGCTCATAATATCGAGTTCATTTATTTCCTCACTCATAATATAGTGTTCCTTCACGTCCCCTGTTATAATATAGTGTTCATTCATTCATTCACTCATAGCGTTTATTCACTTCCTCATTCATAGCATTCATTCACTCACTCAATCTGCTTATTTGCGGTGCTCATTGCGACCAATGGCCGCTCACACCAGACTCCTAGTGTCTGTTGTAATATTTAAACGAATATTATTCAGATGAGGTTGACAAGTCTATTTTGGGAAGTGCTCGATTCAACATTATGCTTTCCAAGCAATTATGAGTCGTCTATTTGCAAAATAATATTGAATCATTGACATGTTACAGAATAAGCGTCCATAAGTTACTTGACAAACAAGGCTTGGTCCGATCTCCAGTTTACTCAAAATGCGTGCAAGATTCCACACCCACAGCCCCCTCATAAGTTGTAAAAATTTTATTCCTAACTTTTAGCGTGAATTAAAACGTGCTAAAATCTAAGGTCAAATTGAGCGTTGTTTCACCAACGCAAATTAAAGTAAATTCGCCATATTTTATTACAAATAATTTTTCTATACAGTTTGACATGAACATTATTTTTTAAATTTTCAGCTTTTTAGGCTCTTCCATAGACCTTTCTTATCCGATCCTCACCCCAACAACAACAATAACAACAACAAAGTAGTTTACTTCCCGAGTAAGCGAAAAATATAAAAATCTCACTTGAATTACAAAACCGTCATGCTCATTCCTAATTGTAGCAGACGTTATACAAAACTTGATATTTTCCGTTATAAAAATCTACTTCATCCATTACGGATAAAGTTCAAACGAAACAAAAACTAATCGATTATATTATAGATATAATGACATGCATAAATAGTTTACCTTCTAAATACCTAAAAGTACATTACGCAAAATCAGAGAGAGAGAGAGAGAGAGAGAGAGAGAGAGAGAGAGCACGATTTTTTCATCATTTACGTAAATAGCCATCCTCATGTACCACACCCTCCGATTCAATTCAAGACAACATTACTCAACTTCAAATCCCAAACAAAAGGACAGAGACAAAATGTCGCGCAGGATAAAGCTACGGATAAAACCCCATCGGAGTAAATGGCAGTGTGCGATTATATCAGTCACTCGAGGCGCGGGCTGGATGGTCAACTATCAGTAACTGTTCGAGTGCAAGATTAATACGGGTTAAAGTTGATGACGGACAACAGCGTCGGCAGGGGTGGTAGAAGAGTCGTAACGCGTACGGGAACGCCGTACGAGTATTACACGCGAATTATTGGACCATACATCGTTGTCTAATATGAAGCACACGCACGTAATGCACATAATTACTGACCCATGCAACGTTGTCTAATATGAAACAAACGTACATAATGTACAAGATTTATTGACTCGTACATCGTTGGCTAATGTAAATAAAAACGCACTAATACACACGAGAATTATTGACACATACAGTCGTTGTCAAATATACAACACACGTATTATGGACCCCATACATCGTTCTCTTAAAATGAAAAAAAAAAAAAAAAAAAACACACACACACACACACGAATTGTTGACCCATACAATCGTTGTCTAGTATAAAACACACGTATTATTGACCCATTACGTTGTCGAATATAAAGCACACGTACGTAATATACGCACGAATTACTTACCCGTACATCGCCATCTAATATAAAGCACAGGCTAATGACCTTCAATTCTATGTATTATTCTATGTATTAATCTCGTGACATTTAATATACGAATGGAATATAAAATTGAGGCCAAAGGCCAAGCGCTGGGAACCTATGAGGGCATTCAGCACTGAAAAAAAAAAAACTGACAGTTAAAAGGTTTGACAGATGTAACAAGAGGAAAACCTCACAGCTGCACTATGAAACACCAGTTAGCAGATGGTGGAGAGTAAGACGGAAGAAAGAGAATATAAACGTAATTACAGCAAAACGAATGAAAGAAGTTGCCGAAGATGTGCAGCAAAGAACATTAAGTAATGCCTACAGTGCACCACGTGAGGACTGACGGCACTAAAAAAGGGAAACATTTACTATACTTTCTAATCCTTCTCTTCTTACAGTTCCCGTAAAGATAATTCTTTAGATTAAAAGAATAGAAAATGTTACCACAACAAACAGCCACAGCTCCCCTAAGGGAGGTCTGGAGAGTGATTAAATCCAGGAGTAATTAGCACTACAGAATATATCTCGATCTCTCAGAGAGGCTCTGTTTGCTTATTCTCTCTCTCTCTCTCTCTCTCTCTCTCTCTCTCTCTCTCTCTCTCTCTCTCTCTCTCTACTTAAATTTTTGTAGAATCAAACCAACGACACATACATACATACATACATACATATACATACACACACACACACCACACACACACATATATATATATATATATAGATTTATATAATATATATATATATATACTATATATATAGTATATATTTGTCATTATCTACGGTTACATTCACACACAATTAAATTATATATATATATACCTATATATATGTATATATATATATAACATATTATGTAATTAATATATATTATATATATATATAATTAGAAGCAACAGGAAATAAACATGAGAGGCTGTGATTCTAATAATAATAATAATAAACTTTAACTGTCATGAAAAACCATACACCCTGCAAATCGACCCTGACCCCACACAGACACACACACACAACACATATATATATATATATATATATATATATATATATATATATATATAAAATTTTCGACTGTATTCACCAACATATAGAAATGCAGATCCAATATCCCCCTTGATGATAACACCAAATTGTGCGTACGCAAAGTATGAGCACTACTGTACGTAGTATACGCAAAAGGATAACAATAATGTTAGCAGTTCTTCCATGAGAACATTACACAATCACAAGTGCGTTTATTTCAACAGAACGTAATTAACTTCTACAAATTTCTTCTTATATTAATAATTGAAGAAATACGTAACAACAATAAGAACCCCATTAACGCAGCTAAGGCAAGGTATATAAATGAATAGTGACATAATAAAAAAAGAAATATATAAAAAAAGAAAAGGGAAGAGACATAAAATAC
This sequence comes from Macrobrachium nipponense, assembly GCF_015104395.2. Classification (NCBI taxonomy): domain Eukaryota; kingdom Metazoa; phylum Arthropoda; class Malacostraca; order Decapoda; family Palaemonidae; genus Macrobrachium; species Macrobrachium nipponense. The sequence continues at coordinate 31,971,525 of NC_061096.1, forward strand.
TAAAAAATAAAAAAAAGGAATAAAAAAAGACGGAGTGCGGAGAAATATGAGACGGAATGAGGGGAAAAAATTCCGCCCCGTCTTCGGCTGAAGACACGTGACGAGTAAAGTTTAAACGACGTTAAAAACTACATTAATTTCATCCCTTTTATGTGCGTGCTTGCGCACACGCAATAGGGCACGGTTGTGTGCGTGCGCGCGTTCGTTGGCCGGTTGGCGTTGATGCTCCTCCTCTGCCTGAGTTGCATGAACAAGAAAACCCGCTCTAAACTTTTCCAATAGAATGCTCCCTCCTCCTTTCCCCCTCTCTTTCTCTCCCCTCCCCCTCCCCCTCCCTAAGAACCATTTCTTCCTCAGCCAAACCCGGGGGTCCTTCATTGCATTAACTGCTTTCAAATGAGGGATCATACAATTTCTCTCTCTCTCTCTCTCTCTCTCTCTCTCTCTCTCTCTCTCTCTCTCACACACTTACACAACACAAAAGGTTTGAAAAAACAGCCCCATGGCAGTACAACGCTTTACCCACGCTCTTTACACACAAACACACATACTAACACGAAATAGCATATAACACTACATCCAATAACTCTCTCACTCTCTCTCTTTCGCTCGCTCTATAATACACACTGTTATAAAAAACGTGTTCCAAACACAGCTATATTTTCACGAATAGACAGACCTGCAATTTCAGTGAAATGTCTTTGCAAATCATCTGAACCAACGGCAGTTGAACCAAAAAATTTGAATTGTCTCCAGAAAATTGATGACGAAGGTGCAGATGTCATTTTATAGTCGCCTGCAAATTCACTTCATGATGTATTATAAATTGTCTTATGATACAACTAAACAAATTCACTTCTGGTGTATTATAAATTATCATGTGATGCAACTGAACAAATTCACTTCACGATGCATTATAAATTGCCTGATGATGCAGCTAAACAAATTCACTTCATGATGTATGATAAATTGTCTTGTGATACAACTAAACACATTCACTTCATGATGTATATAATTTTGAACATTTTTATTTTAACCTTATTGAACCTACTCCATTGTGAAGTAATAATAATAATAATAATAATAATAATAATAATAATAATAATAATAATAATAATAATAATAATAATAATAACCACTCACTCAACTTCCTTGACTTGTAGCACCAACGTAATTTTCCCGCATTTCAGGCCGTTTACAAAAGGACTTTTATAACTCTCATACACTTTGATAAACTAAATCCCGGCAATAACTTTATTTTCCAGACCCTTGGTAAGAGAGCTCCAAGCAATTTCATTCCCAGCACCACAAGCGATGTGTGAATTTAACAAGGAGAAATGCATTTTCCGCTAACGCGACCCGCCATAAACATATTCTGATTATTATTTCTCTCTCTCTCTCTCTCTCTCTCTCTCTCTCTCTCTCTCTCTCTCTCTCTCTCATAGTAGACACACATACAGATACACAATCCTACATTTTGAAGTCTCTTAGCAGATGCCGTTGGAGAGAGAGCCAACGAAATTCTAAAGAGTTTTGACATGATGTCCGGGGCTTTCAGTATGGCGTTGTGCAGACTGCCTTAAACACGATGGCAGTACACAGGAGATACTGCATTAAACGTTGCAAGACGAACACAGCAAAATATGGGAAACATTTACGTCCTTCAAGAGCCGAGATACTACATTAAACGTTGCATGACGAACACAGCAAACATTTACGTCCTTAAAGAGCCAAGATACTGAATTAAACGTTGCAAGACGAACACAGAAAAATATAGGAAACATTTATACATCCTTAAAGAGCTATTATATTTTTATATACTTATACGAGTATACTTGTTTGTGCTTGTTTGTTTGTATGGTGTTTTAACGTTGTATGGAACCAGTGGTTATTCAGCAACGGAACCAGCGGGCTTTACGCGACTTCCGAACCACGTTGAGAGTCAACTTCTATGACCAGAAATACACATCTCCCACTCTTCAATGGAATGCCCGAGGATCGAACTCGCAGCCGCCAAGTTGGCACGCCAACACGATACCCAACCAGGCCACTGAGGTGCTTGGTATACTTACATTATAACTACTTTAGAAGCACGCAATGTATATGAACTCCACGCAAAGGAGGTGGTTTGACTCTGCGTTCAATTATCGCAACATCTCGAACAAGAAAACGCCAAACAACGCGAGCTAACTGATTTATTATATGAACGATGCTCCTCCAAAATCAACCGAATGCTGCCGTCATTCCTTCTACAACCATATGGAATACACCTTATTTCATTCCCGATTGCCTAATAGAGTTTGCGCTTTTTGCAAAGTGAATGCCTGAGAGATATCTAATTCCCTCTACAGGATAACTGAGCAGTATTCTTGTAGTTACTGATATATTGAATAAAATTATTATTATTATTATTATTATTATTATTATTATTATTATTTTTATTGTCACGGATCTTCGTTTAAATTAACACAAACTCAATCTCAAAAGTCGAAAGGTCACGAAAAAAAAAGTCGCCAATCGGAGACGGACTCTTTAAATATAAAATACGTTAGTCAAGCATTTCACATGTAGTCACTAATTCCTTATCAATTTCCGATGATAACTGTCACATCAAATTCTCGAGCTAATTACATAAAATAAGCCAATTCCGATTGCCTACGTTTTCTCGGGAAAAGAAAAAAATGAAATTGACGCTATTAGTGCCATTCAAAGATTAATGATTTTTTTTTTCTTAAAAGGAAAACTGCCAAATCCTAGGATGAGAATAAATCAGGAAAAATCCAACGAGATTTAACTGAGGATTTTTAACTGTTGAGATCAGAAGCAATGGCCTTTGAGACAACTGGAATAATCTCTGGAATGTTTGAGAATTCGTACAGATCTAACTTAATATCATTATTATTATTATTATTATTATTATTATTATTATTATTATTATTATTATTATTATTATTATTACCGGGACAAAAGAGGAACCCTGAGTAAACCAAACATATTATTATTAATTATTATTATTATTATTATTATTATTATTGATAAGAGGACAAAAGAAGCCCTCTGAATTAACATTATATGACAACCAAACAATAAAATACATAAAAATTGGAAATTGAAAAAAAAAAATTACAAAAACGTTAATCTAAAACTCGGCTTGAAAGAAGTCTTTGACTCCGACTTGCCTCTCTCAGTGGCCATTCAAAGCACCCAAGTCATGACAGGAGGGAGGCCTTAATTGAGGTTAATTTCTCCTTTTCTTACATTTCTTTCAGTTGCGTCGGTTTAATCTCTCTCTCTCTCTCTCTCTCTCTCTCTCTCTCTCTCTCTCTCTCTCTCCAAGTACACCACCAGAAAAAGCCAACAGTGGACCAGGCGTCTCCGAGACACAAGTGTAACATGGAAAAGTTTGAGCGCACGCCTTAAACCGCATTGCTCGATGAAGCAACGGTAATATAGCAACTACCGCGGCAGCCCAACGAGCTAAAATTTCAGCAAACTTGAATAAAAATAAAAATACGAAATCACCTTTTCCAAAATCATTTTTTTCTCAAATAAATTTTGTTAAAAATTTGCACCGCCTACACCGTTGAATTACTGCAATCCAACTAATATTCACTGCAATTTGCAATCGAATTCGTGATTAGCAAAGCAAAAGAGGACACTATACAGGCTTACCGGTCCTCTTTCAATGCTTGGCTCTCTTTGATGATTAAAAGAAAAAAAAATTGTCACAGTTAAAATCGAAATTGGAATTTGATGCTCTTGACAATGACGTCAGCTATTTAGTGCAAATCTCATAATGAAGAAGAAGAAGAAGAAGAGAGAGAGAGAGAGAGAGAGAGATTAAACCGACGCAACCGGCAGCAGAATTGTAAGAAGAAGAAGAAGAAGAAGAAGAAGGAAGGAGAGAGAGAGAGAGAGAGAGAGAGAGAGAGAGAGAGAGAGAGATTAAACCGACGCAACTGAAAGAAATGTAAGAAAAGGAGAAATTAACCTCAATTAAGGCCTCCCGTCATGACTTGGGTGCTTTGAATATACACACACACACACATATATATATACACATACACACATACATACAAGAGTTAAGAAAAGCCCTGTTCACAACAACAAGCAACTGATGTAGGCGTATGAAACATATGGGACCAGAAACTATACAATGCATGACCTCTCTCCTTTCATAGTGAAAAAAAAGCCATTAGCATCAACATCACCATCAAGGCCAGAATTACAGTTTTGTAAAATGAAAGAATTCTGTAACATTCCATTACAATTCCAAAAAAATAAATCCATAAAGACATCACAAAAAGGCAGCTGGATGAATTAGCAAAAATTAAATGTATCAGAACATAGTTGGAAAATGATCACGAGGTAATCATGAAAAACCTGGTAGGTTTAATGACTTGGACTCTGCATGTTGCCTTTACCGAGGATTTTGTTTGTGAAATGGAGATGGAAAAAGACGCGACACAAAAGTAATAAATACTAGATGCGATGAAAAGCTAAAATCTTCGGGAAAATATAGTGTGGTTAAAAATAGAAAAGAAATGTAGAATCACAAGAAGTGAACTATAATGTAATAGGTCACTTCTTCACTTCTCGAATGAAAAGATCGTAAGAGCAAATTAAAAAAAAAAACTTCACACAATAAAGAAATGTAAAATCACATGGGGGGGAAATAAAACCTAACAGGTCACCTCTACTGAAAAGCACGAGAGAAAAAGTTTAAGGAGCCTTCAGAGGAAAAAAGATATGAGAGAAAAAAAAAAAAAAAAAATTTAGGTCACTTCTCAAATGAAAAGAATGAGAGAGATAAAAAGACTTCACAGAAAGGTATAAATTCTAACCCTGTTACATGAATAGCAAATCCCATATTAATAAAACATTTGAAAATAAGCGTCGACTATAAATATCAATAAATAACTAAAATTTGTATATTTAAGTACACGTAACTTTGCCTCATTGCAATTGATCAAAGATAAATCGCTCTCACAAACACGAAGAGAGAGAGAGAGAGAGAGAGCTGTAAACGATATAACAATGCAACGTCGTAACTTGACAAAAACAACAACAAATCTTTCGAAAGGAGACAGAGACAGAGACAGAGAGAGAAAGAGAGATGTAAGCACTACAAGAGTAATTGTCACTCTATTCCCAAAATCAGTAAATTGTCAAGGAATTACATGAGAGAGAGAGAGAGAGAGAGAGAGAGAGAGAGAGAGAGAGAGAGAGAGAGAGAGAGAGAGAGAGAGAGAGAGAGGCGCACGTGCGATAAAAGAGTAAGTAGACACATATTTAATATAAGCAATAAATCTCTCACACCACTACAGAATAAGGTCTTCACATAAATTACAAATCGTATGATCGTACGGAGAGAGAGAGAGAGAGAGAGAGAGAGAGAGAGTCTTGCTTTTCACTCCTACAAGAAATGACTAAAATATGCCAAATTAATTCACATTAATCACTCACTTGAGGACAAACCCTTTACTACAGTCTTACAACCCAACCTATTTAAAAAAAAAATAAACAAAAAACAGAAATCGTGAAAGAACAGAAAACAAAACGAAACAATTAAAGAGTAGAAGGAAGTGGGGGGAAGGAGAGCAATAGAAAAACAAGGGAGAAAAGAAGAGTTTATAGGATAGGGGTGGGGCGTGAGATTGGAGGGGAGGGAGGGGAGGGGAGGGGAGGTGGGGAGATGGACTTCTTGGTAATCACACACCTGGACGCCCCAACGCCCAGGTAGGGTGAGTCTGACGCGAGAAGGGCGGGTGCAATGAAAGCGAGAGCAGAAAGGCTCGAGGGGAGGGAACCAACAGGTTTAGTTAGAGAGGAAAATAAAATAAATACTAATCAAGTAAAAAAAATTGCAATATCGGCGCAATCGAGTTTTCTATACAGCTTATAATGCTGTATGCAACTCTCAGCCACATCCCAAGAAACATTTAGCAGCGGTCCATGAAACTTTCAGCCATGGCCGGGTGGTGGCCTGTGTCGTTGGTACCTATAGAGCTGCCAGACGTACGATTGTGGCTAACTATAACCTTAAATAAAATAGAATCTACTGCGGCTAGACGGCTGCAATTTGGTATGTTTGGTGATTGGAGGATGGATGATCAACATACCAATTTGCAACCCTCTAGCCTCCGTAGTTTTTAGGATCCGATTTTCTTTTTTTAAGCCAATGCCAAATGGGCATATTTTCTGGTGTTTTGTTTCTGTGCATCTTCCCGCAAGACGCCAAACGGCGGTGGCAAAACTGAAAATTAATCGAGGGCATTTCATGTTGTCAAAGATCGATACCTTTGTCTGTCCAATTCGTTCCCAGCCGATGACAGTATTAATTTAGATCAATTGAACAGAGGCAATACTGAATAGTGCTAGGTGAGTGTTGATTAACAGTTTAGGTTTTTTTGTATAACAATTATTATCAAACCTATCGTAGTTTTACTGAGCAGATAGTATTTCCTTATCTTTAAATACTAAAATCTACGAGAAAGACACGCACTACATTTGCAAACAAAAACACACAGCATAATCTATGTTATAGATGATGTGGCAGTAATAACCATAAAATCTACCAAGCCACAAGAAATAACAAAGCCTGTATGTTAAAACCCATTAAGAAGTAGTTCTCACTCAGATGTCCAGGACTACCTTGAGGTCGTGTAGAAATGAAATAAAGTTTTGAGAAACGCCACAAAAATATAACACAAACTACACACACATATACACGAAATAGTATCAAACAAAACGAGAGGGCGCGTCATGTCAAAAACCACATGAAACTGAAACAGTGTGATTTAAAATCCATTTCAGATTGGACGACAGGAAACGATTAAGCCAAACTACATAGGAAACATATCTATTAAAAAAAGCATTCCACGCGCGCGCGCACACAAAAAAAACAAGCATTTATATAAAGAGCAAGAAATAATCAAAGAAAATACCACCGACTAAACTACAAGCACAACTAAGCACTTCCATTCATAAGAAGCACAAAGCAAACATTTGTAAATATAAAACATGCATTGTATATACCTCCCACCAACACTCGATACGGATACACCAGCCTGAACACTCACCTGCAATGTGAAAAAAGAAAAAAGAATTAGTATGCAATTCTATATGCAATTCTAGTATGCAATTCTAGCATGAAACTCTTCAAAGTGCTTTATCAATAACGGCAAATCCACTAATGATAAAAGAGAATATTATTATTATTAAATATTTAGAAGATGAAACCTATTCATATGGAACAAGACCACAGGTGCCATCGACTTGAAATTCAAGCTTCCAAAGAAGATGGTGTTCACCAGGAAGAAGTAAGTATGAGGAGGCAAAGGGAAATAAAGCAAGATACTCTTTTTTTCTTGTATTTCCCTTTACCTCCTCTTTCTTCTTCCTAGTGAACGCCATATTCTTTGGAAGCTTGAATTTCAAGTCGATGGCACCTGTGGTCTTGTTCCATAGAATAGTTTTTCAATTTTTTTCTTATAATAAACTAATATAATAATAATTAATAATAAATAATAATAATAATATAAGAAATAATAATAATAATAATAACTAACTAATAATTATTATTATTAATTAATTATTATTATTATTATTTTTTAATTTTTTTTTTTTTTTTTTTTTTTTTTTTGCTCTATCACAGTCCTCCAATTCGACTGGGTGGTATTTATAGTGTGGGGTTCCGGGTTGCACAGGCCCCTTAGGAGTTCCATCACTTTTCTCTACAATGTGTGCCGTTTCTTATGGATCACAACTCTTCTTTTGCATGAGTCCTGGAGCTACTTCAGCCTCTAGTTTTTCTAGATTCCTTTTCAGGGATCTTGGGATCGTGCCTAGTGCTCCTATGATTATGGGTACGATTTCCACTGGCATATATATTATTATTAATATTATTATTATTATTATTATTATTATTATTATTATTATTATTATTATTATTATTATTATTAGAGGCTATTTAATGATTGGTGGATTTGCCGATGTTAACAAAGCAATTTGAAGACTTTCTTCTTAAATAAGAAAAGTTAAACAGATAAAAATGGTTTAAACTGCTGGAAGAATAACATTAGGGTAGTAATAATTCAATAACAAAACCAAAAGGACTAAAAAATAGTCCCAGTTCGCAATCCGCTCCCGAAAGTCGCCACCTATTTCATTAGCACCCTTGGCTGAGGAGAGAGGGCAGTTCATCTTTAAGCGTCGACAAAATTGGCACTGAAATCAAAGTGGCATAGAAAATGTGTATGCCAAGTGGTAAGGATTTTCAGATAAGACCAGTCTCACACACACACAAAAAAAGGAGCTGCTGCTGATAATGTCTCTCTCTCTCTCTCTCTCTCTCTCTCTCTCTCTCTCTCTCTCTCTCTCTCTCTCTGTGTATATATATACGAGTGTTGTGTGCTTATAGAGATATCAGGAAGGGTCGAGACAGACCTATCAAGACGGCTTTCATTTACTCAACATATTTAGAGGAAACCAGAGTTTTCGCCTTTTTCCTTTCGTATTTGTATTCCTTAACATTAATGTATATATGGCTTATACTGAAAAAAGGTTGTTTTTATTATTATTATTATTATTATTATTATTATTATTATTATTATTATTATTATTATTAAGGATCCAAATGAAATAAGACATCCATTAACTGCATTTCAAAAAAAAAACAATAGCTTCCTACGAGGCATAAAAAGCAGGCACTGTATGATACAGTAAATCTCCTCCTTTAGATTAAAAAAAAACACAGATTCTGACAGACACTGAACACCTAAGAACTCCGACTACCTCAGAAGCATTTCGACCAACTTCCCGATCCGTCATATTATAAATCAGCCAAAACAACTCTATTACATCTGTCGAAAAGCTATGAATTTTTCCGGTATCTTAAATAGTGTGCCATGCTCAGATATTGCTGCCACCTCTGATATATAGCCACAAACGGTAGGCCCATTAGTATTCTCAGTCAATTACAGGGGCAGAACAGACGGATCAACTCCCACCAGGAACATCTCTGCATGATAATTTATCCCTGTACCATTGACGAGGCTCGATGACAAGGTGTGACAGACACTGACGGACACAACAGAAACAAACCGGACAGAAAGTCAGTCGTACAGACAGACAAATGGAAGAACACCCGCACAAATGGTGACAAAAACTATGGTTCCTGACTGTCGGTAGGGGGACGAATAATTCAGTTATAAGCACCGACAATAATAGAATTTAAAACTAACGTCATAATAAAACGCAAAAAAAGATATAGCGGTATTGAAAATTAAAATATAAATTAATCAAAATATATAAACAGAACTCTATTTCATTTCCCCCTCATATTCTCCCTAACACCACCCCCCCCCCCCTTTTTTGGGGGGAAAAAAATGCGAAAGAAACTTCATTTTTTCTTTCCCCCGTCTTGCCTCCTCATCTCGAGTTCGATCATCATTCTCTCCAGGAGTAATTTCTCTCTGAATTAATGGAACTTAACGACTTTGCTTTCGGGCAAGGAAAAAAAACCTTCTGTCAATCAAGTGAGGAAAATCTCTTTCTCTTAAACTCCATCTTCCCTCTTTTATTCCTCTTCTCCCTTATTCACCATCTTATCTCTTCTTCTTCTCCTCCTCCTCCTCCTCCTCCTCCTCCTCCTCCTCCTATGCCAAAACCACACAGCCAATCTCCTATCAGGAGACATTCATCAGAGATTTATTTTCCTTCTTCTTCTTCTTCTTCTTCTTCTTCTTCTTCTTCTTTTCTATTTGATTCGTTAGCGGGATTATCCCTCTCGCTTTTGGGACAGAAATCTCCTTTCAGTCTCGGTGTCTGCGTCCAATGCAACAGCAAACTTATTCGATCAATGCTTGTAATTCCTTTGTGGTCCCAATGCTATACATTAATTCAATGAATTCCTCTCTCTCTCTCTCTCTCTCTCTCTCTCTCTCTCTCTCTCTCCTACGTCGTCCGCTGAAAAGATCTTAATTCCGCCGAAGAAAAATTTTCCCCGCCATCAATTCCATTTCTGGGGCGTTTGGTTCCAGGGGGGTCGGGATGCCTGGATTCGATTCCCATGAAGCTGGAAACTCACTTTTGCGATTTCCAGACTCCAATGGATAAGCCCCAGACCACCCACCCACCCACCCATCCCCTACACCCCTATCCTACTTTGAGGGAGGGGTGGGGGGTGGGGGAGTAATTGGAAAACATGTTATACGTTTTCCATCAATATATGCAACTCTATTTCCAGACTTGCCTGACAACCGGGGCCACTACTCTGAACGACTGGAACGCCTTATGTCAGACCTCTATTGTTAATATATATGTCATATAACTTCAAATAAAACGACTTTAAATTCTGAAAAATAATTTTGTTCGTTTTGAAATAACTTTCTACCCTTGTCAAAATAGGAAAAAAATAACTTTGTGCAAATCAACTTACAGACATCTGAATATTCTTTACAAAATAAAATTGTGTCAGCTCAAGAAATACTTGACTGAATCAACGAACGTAGGTAGTTACAAGACAGTAAAACCGACTTCAAATAGTAAAGACTAAATAACATTGCAGTGTACATTTTTCAACTTCACACAATCTCTATTATTTTCGAAAAACTAAAAAAAATTTAACAACACAAATAATCGGGAGAAGTAAAGAGAGCGCTTTTTGGAACAGCTGAAACAATTATGATAATTCCAAACTTATGTTTTTACGGATAATTGCTGCTGGGGAAATCAAGCACCTGTTCTCAATGGGATGGATTTTTTTTCTTCTTTTTTTGTGATTATAGGTGGTAAAGGGAGAGAAACGTATCTAATAAAGGTAACCTATAATACAAATGAAGGGATACTAACGATAATATGAAACTAATCCCTTTCGAAAGCTTATCCTTAATAGGGGAACGAGTTTTTTTTTATATATATATATATATATATATATATATATATATATATATATATATATATATATATGTATATATGTTTTTTATTAGTACTATATTTTTGCTCTTTACCTTTCGGATTTTGATCTTCAATAATTTAGTCATTTTCGAATATTAGTCATTTTCGAATATTTTTGGAAGAGGTATTTTCGAATTGGAAACTCATTAGGACCGTGACGGAGGAATGAAAAGTCCAAAGTCCCATCCACGTTTTGTAGGACATACACAATTTATATCTATATACATACATACATACATACATACATACATATATATATATATATATATATATATAATACATCATAATATATATATATATATATATACACACACATATACAAATACACACACGTGTGTATATATGTATATGCATATGTATATATGTATATATAATATATATGTGTATATATAGATATATATATTATATATATATACATATATAAATTGTGGGGTCCTACAAAACGTGGATGGAACTTTGGATGTTTCGTTCCTCTGTCACGGTTCTAATGAGTTTCCAATTCGAAAATACCTCTTCCAAAAATATTCGGAAATGTCTAAAATATTGAAGATCAAAATCCGAAATGTAGAGAGCAAAAATATAGTAATAAAAAAAATTTCTCTCATCAAGAATGTCATCAAATAATTTGGCTTTTGGGCAGAACGCTGCATCATTTGTCTTATACATTTTAGCACATTTCTATCTCGAAATTTATACAAATCCTTCTTCGGTACATGAATTAATTTCCTGTGCGGATCCTTCAGATCAAGAAAACATAAATGCACAAAGAAATATACGAAACAAACAAAAATGTATGATCATATATTTACATGGATTCGAAAATTCCGTGTCAAAGCTTATTCAAATCTACAAACATGAGTCCCCAGAGAGCCTCTCTTACACTCTTTTTCTTATTCCTGCCTTTGTCGTCTGGACAAAAACAAACTCATCAAATATGCGCCAGAAGCCACATCTCAAATTCATTTGCAAAAGCCAAACCCGGACACTTTCCGAACGCCCCCCCTACAAAAAAATGCAAGATTTCTTCCATTCTGCACACTGACATTTGCTGCAGTAACTAATCTGACACCAGAAAGAGCAACAGTGGTATCTGCCTTTTCCGAAAATAACTTCAAACAAAAGTAACAGCGATAAATTCGACTGCCATGTCTGACTTTTCCTTACATTACAGCTTCACCCCACAGCGCTATTCAGAGAGTCTGAATTTTCCAATAATAATAGCAATTACGGTAATAATTTCAAAAACATAATTTTATTCAACATAATGATAGTTGCCATAGCTACAGATACTACAACTATACTAACATTTAAAACATATTAAGCAAACTCCGAAAATCAGTTATTTCATTTCAACAATAACTTTTGTATCAATAAGAATCACAGAATATCTTCACAGAATTGGATCTATCAATAAGCTCTATTTTTTATTTCTCCATTTTTTTTACCACAAAACCTCAGCACCCACCAATAAAATCAGTTTTCATTTTTACTTATTTACTTGTATTTGCCCTTTCCACCAGTGGTCTAAATTTTACTGTATAAGCCACGTTTACGGTCGAGTAGTTAAAGGAGACCTACGACATTATCTACTTTGACATTATCCAATATATTTAGCACCATATACCACTTATTTACCATTCAGTTATGGATGCAAAAGTCTTGTGGACCAACCAACACCCTCTAAACTAAAATAAAGCAGAACGAAAACACATTTTTATGGATTAATATAAAAAATAGACGTCGGTAATCATTTAAAAGCTCACAAAAAGAAAGAGATAGGGGCATGGCAACGTCCAGTGAAATATATTCACGTAAACTAAAGCAATGACTTTTATCAGAACTATTCCATGGGAGACAAAGATAATCTGCAAAGTCAGCAGTGTGGTCTCTCGTCTAGATTAAAGTTAAGGACTTTCAAGCACACACACTTTTTGAAAGACAAACTTCAAGTTGGAGGAAAAGAAAATACTCTAAGATAAAACTCCAGCTCTCCATATCAATTTTGGAATCATTTCCCTGCACGGATAACTATTTGCAGAGAGAGAGAGAGAGAGAGAGAGAGAGAGAGAGAGAGAGAGAGAGAGAGAGAGAGATGGAAATTTCTAGAAGTTCCAAAACCTCAAGTCTCCACATCACTTTTGAAGCTATTCCAAGCAAAGATAATCATAGAGAGAGAGAGAGATGGAAAATTTCTAACATTCCAAAACTTCAACTCACCACATCCATTTTAAAATCAATTCTCCAGCAAGCATAACCAATTGGAATCAATTCACAGCTACAGTAATCATTCACACACACACACACACACACACACACGTAACTCTCTATACCAATTCTGATATCGATTCAGAAAAAATAATCACCTAGAGAGAGAGAGAGAGAGAGAGGAGAGAGAGAAATGGAAAATTTCGTACAGTACCACATCAAGTACACAAGCCAGATAACAGCAGCAGCACTTGAGAGTCGTCCTCGTCTGCTCTTTTCAGCCTCTGGGTTCCTCCAACGAAAGTATTAATCCGGGAGTCGCGACTTTTGCAGTGTTGACTCTACTCTCGGAATGGCTACCGATACTACCGGGGAGAGGACGGTGAAGTTAGCCTAATGGGGCCAAAGGGGCGATAAGGGGCAACACTAATGGGCTACCTAGGAAGTCCGTGGGTAGCTCGAGGGACGAGGGGCCGGGGGAGAAAATGTAGGGGGTAAGCGGGAGGGGGAGGGGGTGGGATTGAAGTCAGTCGGAATGAAAAAAATGGGCACTCCATCCTTGTGGATTAAGGGTGAATGACGGCTATACGAGCTTTCATCAATATTTACTTAGTCGGTGCTTGTCATTAAATCTACATTCCTAATAAAAAAGCAATAATATAACGTAAAATAAAATAACGCATTTAAAAAAGGTAATAAACTTCATAAAAAATGTAATTAACTATCTAGGTCGACACTTGATTCAAAGTCTTTTTACAATCAAAATCTCGGTTAACGATCCAGAGAAGCCAATCTCTCTCACAGAAAAAAAGAATTAAACATAATATAATAGAATAGACAGCTGGAATGGTTGTCCCAAGGTCTCAGATTACGATGCAACAATTATATAAAGATCCCGTCTTGAAGACAGCCATATAACTCACAATATAGCTTTGATTAAAAGACTTGCGAGTAACTTTCTTACTCATTTAGATATGAGAGAGAGAGAGAGAGAGAGAGAGAGATATAAGAAATTCAGTAAAATTTGTGAAGAGTTGTTCAAAATATGCTTTAACATTAAGAGAAGAGAGAGAGAGAGAGAGAGCAGACTATAAGAATTCAGTAAAATTTGTGAAGAATTGTTAAAAATATGCTTCAACATTATATGATTTCCAATGAGAGAGAGAGAGAGAGAGAGAGAGAGAGAGAACAGACTATGAGAATTCAGTAAAATTTGTGAAGAATTGTTAAAAACGTGCTTATACATTATATCATTTCCTATGAGAGAGAGAGAGAGAGAGAGAGAGAGAGAGAGAGAGAGAGAGAAGAGAGAGAGAGAGCAAACTATGAGAATTCAGTAAAATTTGTGAAGAGTTGTTCAAAATATGCTTTAACATTATACGATTTCCTAAGAGAGAGAGAGAGAGAGAGAGAGAGAGAGAGGAGGGTGTAAACATAGGCGTATGTTGGTATGAATATAAATCGCGAAATCCTGGAACTGCAACAATTGAGCGGACTACTTTTTCCAGGGGAGACCGGAGGAGGAGATTGTCAGCTCAAACACAGGACCAAGACAATACCTCGAGGTCAGGCCAAAAGAAACACACACACACACGACACTATTGGAGGCTGGAGACACTGGGTACGGAAATGAAGAAAATTAGGAAAGAAACTGATGTTAAATATCACAAAGGCTACGATAAAATATCGATGACTGATGCAAAAAATTGCTCTCTAACCTCTCTCTCTCTCTCTCTCTCTCTCTCTCTCTCTCTCTCTCTCTCTCTCTCGTATTCTATCTACCTATCCCATCTATTTATGCATATATATATATATATATATATATATATATTATATATATATATATATATATTTTACAGAATATATATATATATATATACATATTATATATATATAATATATATATATATATATAGATATATACATATATATGTATATCTATATATAGATATAGATATATATATATATATATACATATATATATGTATATTATTACAGAATTAAGAAACTACGTCCCTCATTTTGTTTTATGTCGTATTTTTTTTTTCACTTTAGAGTTTAAGAACACATTGATGATTTCTCTCTCTCTCTCTCTCTCTCTCTCTCTTCTCTCTCTCTCTCTCTCTCTCTCTCTCTCACGTGCTATATGCAATATTTAAAAGATCCGTAACTATGACAGAATTTAATCCAAAATTTCTGATTAAAAATGGGAACGTCTACCTTCATAAAACAAAATCGAGACACGAGAGAAAAACACGAATATTAAGAACAAAATAAAATAAATAAAGCAGGAAGAGAGAGACAGGTCTACTCCCGAAAGGCAATATCAGCCGACTTATCAAAGTTCACGCATGCAAATGGTTGATTAAGGGGAGCCTCCCAAGACCTCCAAGACCGTGAGAGGGGAACTTCTCCCCTGCACATCCTTCTACTACTATCCTTGCCAATATGAAATTTCCCCTTTCCCGGCCACAGTTTCCCTCCCCCTCCCTCCCCCCCTCCAAGCCTTCCTAACGCATTTCGACACGCCCTCACCCTAAAAGGAAACGAGAGAGAGAGAGAGAGAGAGAGAGAGAGAGAGAGAGAGATTTCGAACAGTTACAAAGCTTCAACTCTTCATATCATACTTAGAACTTATAAATTTGCTCCCAGCAAAGATAATCACTAAGAGAGAGAGAGAGAGAGAGAGAGAGAGAGAGAGAGAGAGAGAGAGAGAGAGAGAGATTCCCAACAGTTTCAAAGATTCAACTCTCCATATCATATTTAGAATTAATAAATTTATTCCCAGCAAAGATAATCACTGAGAGAGTAACAGTTCCAAAGCTTCAATTCTTTATATCACATTTAAAATTTATAAATTTATTCCCAACAAAGATAATCACAGAGAGAGAGAGAGAGAGAGAGAGAGAGAGAGAGAGAGAGAGAGAGAGAGAGAGATAGCTAACAGTTCCAAAGCTTCAACTCAACATATCACATTTAAAATTCATAAATTTATTCCCAGCAAAGATAATCACTGAGAGAGAGAGAGAGAGAGAGAGAGAGAGAGAGAGAGAGAGAGAGAGAGAGAGCCTATAATGTCCTCGAAATACTTCGGATGAATCAACTCGATCAATCGTTTTTTCGAAGTCACCTCTTTCCTAAGACAGACAGACTGACACACACAGAGAGAGAGAGAGAGAGAGAGAGAGAGAGAGAGAGAGAGAGAGAGAGAGAGAGAGAGTGTGGTAAGCAGACAATGGGTACTCAGTAAGTGAAATTTGTGGATAGTCGTTGAGGACAGCAGGAGGAACGATATTCAAGACACGACACAATAAGAGAATTAAAACAGTTCTTCGGAAGGGACAGGCCTTCCAAAACTTTGAAAAACTTTCCGAATATGCCCACATTTTCGTGTAACTGAAAATGAGCTGGACCGGATATATTTCTCAAAAGTGAATTTCAAGTCAAGAATGACGCCTAGAATTTTAAACGAGTTGCAAATAAGTGAAGAGACGGACAAGGGGTGAGAGATCCGGTGACCTGGACAAATGAACAATTATACTCTGAGTTTTGTTAAGGTCCAGTTCAATTCCCCAAAATTTGCAACAATTGATAATTTCAATGAAATCTGTTAAGAAAATCTGTAGTTCTACTATCAACAGAAGTGATCGATGTATATAATGTAACATCATTTATATAAGCAATCATTTAGGTTTTGATCATATGTGTAGATTATGTAAATAGTAAAGCAAAGGATTACTCAGAATAACTAAACAATATTGTCAGACTTTAATATTAGGATCCACCATAAGTAACTTAAATTTTCGTACCCATATTTCACAAACGAATCAGCTGTTGAAGAGCAAAGACTTCAACACTATCCAAAACTGACCAGAATACAAGAATAAAAACGTATACAATTTATAAATAGATCTCCCAAAATCGTAAAAGATGTTCTCATTGCATCCACTTTCAGAACTACTGAAGAGTTAAGGCATATACATGTTTCTTGAAAGGAAATTTGCAGTCAAGAGACAATTCTCGAATCGAACCAAACGAGAGGACAACGTTCTCGTGAACAATTTACAAAGTTCCAAAACTTCCATGGAGGAAAACGAATGTTTAAATTTTCACTAGGATCGAATAGTAAAACTGATCAATTAAATTAGGTGGGAAACAACAGTTTAAATCACTATATATATATACATATATATATATATATATATATATATATATATATATATATATATATATATATATATATATACACCCAAAAAAAGAAGGAAAATGTGAGAAAAGATGAATAATAACCAAACAAAGAAAATACGTCAGCTTCGCATATGCTCCAAAGGAAGGAGGAAAGGAATGCGGAAAGGCTGCCACGAAATGAACGCCAACAAGGACGGAGAGAGGAATAAGTTTCTTCAAGTAATAATGAGAGGTGCAAAAAAATAAAACACGAACTTTCCAGTTTCAAAAGGGAACGAATGAAAGACTTTAGGCACAAAAGGAGAAATGCCTGAAAGAAATTTTAAGACACTGTGGTAACAAAATTCAAGTAATAAGTTATATATATATATATATATATATATTATATATATATATATATATATATATAATTGACAAGAACATTAAAAAATTAACAATAAAGGAAAGGTTTGTAAGAGAGAAAAAGAGAGAAAAATGGGGCTCATTACGTAGAATTTAAAGAGAAATATGGCCTAGTAGGAGATAAAAAAAGGCAAAAAATGCAGTAAATAAATAAAAACAATCAAGGGAAAGAGACATTTTCGTACCCACAAGCAAACTCAGAAACACCCACAAAGCGAGAGAGAGAGAGAGAGAGAGAGAGAGAGAGAGAGAGAGAGAGAATAACTCCGTTTGATGTCAAGTTAAACGACCGTGTGAAGCGCTTTGAAACGGATGAACGCCAAGACACATTCCCCCAGTAAGTCGGCACAGAATGCAGAGCAACGACGGAACATCCCTTTAAACTGCTTGGGCGCAAGCAAACGCTGAAACGACGCTTGCAACACCTGCAATGTGCTGAAACACGTCTACTGCAGCTGCAATCTTCCGGAATCCCAGTCCTGCTTCTGTTTTCCCTGGCTATATTGCCATCTTTTGCTTGATAACATGGCGCTTGCAATACGCTAAAACACGTCTACTTCAGCTGCCAAATACAGGAATTCCATTCCTGCTTCTGTTTTCCTTGGTTCCATTGCCATCTATTGCTTAATAACAGGCCATTTGTAATACGCTAAAACACGTCTACTTCAGCTGCAAAATTCCGGATTCCAGTCCTGCTTCTGTTTTCCCTGGCTCCATTGTCATCTTTTGCTTGATAACACGGCGCCTGCAATACGTTAGAACACGTCTACTTCAGCTGCAAAATTCCGAATTCCATTCCTGCCTCTGTTTTCCCTGGTTCCAATTCCGTATTTCGCTTGACAACACGACACTTGCAATATGCTGAAATATATCTACTTCAGCTGCCAAATACAGGAATTTCAGTCCTGCCTCTGTTTTCCTTAGCTCCATTGTCGTCTGTTGCTTGATAACGCGGCACTTGCAATACGCTAAAACGTCTAATTCAGCTGCCAATTAGGGCAATCTTTATGAATCCTACAAAAATATTTAACGCCGGTAAATTAACTTTTGCCACCATCATCTTAAGAATAATAATAGTCTGGGAACACAATTATCACAATAATGGCATAAGGGACAAAATGTTAATAACGGTAACAAAAAAAAACAAAACAAAAAAAGCTTCAAACTTCAATCTCAACAAAAAAAGGAAAAAAATCCTAAATTTTTCTTGTTCCATCCTGGGGAAGATGAAAAAAACCTGTAGCATTCAGATATCATTTAATTTCAGAATAACTTTCTTGGCGCTTTAGATTTTTTTTTTTTTTACAATCTCTTAATGAAGCAACTTTTCATCCCCAATACCTCAAGGGAATCGTTTTTTTTGTTTTTTTTTTTTTTTTTTACCTACTGTTTTTTTTTTTTGGTGGGGGGATAGGGAGGCATGAGAACGCTTTAATCACAAACATAAAAGTAAATCAACAAATTATAAAAGATTTGAAATATTTTACGAGTGAATAACTAAATAATATATAAGAGGGGCTTAAGACGGAATAAACAATATGTAAAACGGCTTAAAATCACAATATCACAAAATCACAAGGGCATAAGTTATAAAACAGTTAATTCCTTTGTGAAGACATTGAAGAAGTACAAGATTATTATTAAAAAAGGACTATAAGAACTGCAAATAATTAAATGCGACGAAACAAAAAATAATTCCAACACATTATTGTAGGGAACTATAACTGCCTTCAAGTGGAAGTTGACCCTTGAGTGTTTTTCAACACCGTATATTATTAACATAATTATTTAGATTATATGACAAATAACCTCATAAATATCCTCACACAAATCATAAATGTAAAAACCTTCTTACAAATATAAATAAATCAATTTTTATTATCATTATTTCGGTAGACGAATCCTATTCACATGGAACAAGCAATACTAAAGGGGCCACTGACTCGAAATTCAAGCTTCCAAAGAATGTTGTTTTCAACCTTCCACCGCAGATCCCACACTGCAGCATTAACTGATCATGATACAGAGCCAATGATATCGCTCTGGGGGAGACATGGACCCACGACATCTGAGTAGCATGTCACGACATTCACCACTATACCAGCGGGCCAGCTGTAAATCAGTTATAACACCAATATTCACTGGCAATCAAACGCAAAGGAAAACTTTATCTGACAAACAGATTTTTATAGGTACTGCAGTTGATAAAAATCAATCAGTTGACAAAAATCAAAAACTCCAATTCCTTCGGTTCTTCAAAATATTCCTTCATAGTTTTTAAAAGTCTTCTTCCCCACATCCACATTCATAAGTTAGACCAGAACTGCAGTCGCCTCCAGGTCGTGAAGTAACTGCGACATGAAGTCGAAAACAAACCGAAAAATGCTCTCTCTCTCTCTCTCTCTCTCTCTCTCTCTCTCTCTCTCTCTCTCTCTCTCTCTCTCTCTCTAAGAATAGAATTTTAGACGATATTTTCCTACGCAGGAAGCTTTGATTTTTCCCCTCACACAAAAACATACCCACAATACATACGCAAGGACAATTTTACTTTCACTCACACATAAACCACACACAAAACACACAGATACTATATATATATAGATATATATATATATATATATATGAATATATATATATATATAAGTAGATATATGTATATAAATATGTAAATAAAATATATTATATAATCATGAATCATTAATAGGCTCTGTATATTAAAACACATACATAAGTAAGTATACGGATTCACATTAAGCTTTACACTGAACAGATGATCTCGCATCTTTAGCCTTCAAAATCCTTCTTGCATCCCCACCCCCTCCCCCCCTCCCCGCCCGGCAAAAAAACCTTATTGGAAATTGAGAGTAAGAGCAATATTTGCACAACATCGGTAAAACCGGGTGTCAATTCGGCACCTTTGGTGTCATAAGTAGCTGCTTTCTCGTCAACGGGTTCCGAGGATCTACAAGATATCACTGCAACTCTGACACTACCAGGAATGAGTGGTTTTTATTTCTCTCGCCCCCTTTTTCAGTTTTAAAAGAGATCTGATCAGTTTCTATATATTTCCCAGTTTTCAGATACAATTTATTGATGTGGCATTATTGAAAGACCTGTTTCGAATTGGCCCTTATATTCCCATTATGATGACTACTGCGCCCCTACCTCGGGGCGGACAAACAGGTTTGCTGGAGGAGGATGTCAGAGTGGTCTCGGTACACTGCTATATGAACCGCGCCCCCATGAAACTTTAACCACCGCCCGGTGGTGGCCTGTCCTATATCGTTGCCAGATAAAAACTACTGAGGATAGAGGGCTGCAGTTTGGTATGTTTGATGATTGGAGGGTGGATGATCAATATACCAATTTGCAGTTTTTTAAGATCTGAGGGCGGAAAGAAAAATGCGGACACAGACAGACAAAGACGACATAATATTTTTCTATAACAGAAAAATAAAAATCAAGTGCAGTTTTGTAAAGTTAAAAGAAGAAATGTCATTCACATCTTAAACACTAAACAGGCTAATGTTTCAACATCCACGTCGGCACAAGTCCACATTAAACCACCAATTGTTGAAAATGTTTAATCCATTTTTGAATGTCTAGTTTTTCTGCAGACTGAGCGTTGTAGACAACCAAAAAGGAGATAGTTTACTTTCGTCCTTGACCGCTACAAAAATGACCAAACACTACTGACAAGTATTTCCTCAAAAGAATTCCAAGCACCTCAGTGGCGTGGTTGGTATGGTGTTGGCGTGCCACCTCGGTGGCCGCGAGTTCGATTCTCGAGTATTCCACTGAGGGGTTAGAGATGTGTATTTCTGGTGATAGAAGTTCACTCTCGACGCGGTTCGGAAGTCACGTAAAGCCGTTGGTCCCGTTGCTGAATAACCACTGGCTCCATGCAAAGTAAAAACACCTTACAAACAAACAAACAGAATTTCAAATCGTTAACAGCTTTTTGACTTAAAAAACTCATTCATTTCAAACGGGACAGAGGAGCACGAGCAACCGAAACCGCTGTTAATGAATTGTGTCATCCTCTAGATCCCAATCCATTAGTGTTAAGTTGACATATGCATTTCAAAACAGTTTAAACTGAAGCTCATGAAAGCACTCGAGTCAACTCAAAACGTCGAGAGCCAACCCACTTGACACGATGCCGACGTCAACTCAAGATATAGCATCGTTTCTCAGCCCCAATGTTATTTGGTATGTATACACACACACACACACACATTAGTCATTCTATCTTCTTCCGTTGTACCTGGAGGTGGTGTAACAGCAGTTGTTCTTACTTTGCTTCTTTTAATGTTTTTTAATTGTCATTTTAAGAATCCTGTGTTTTGTAGTGATTTCAATGTTATTGACACCATTTTGCAGACTGATGATGCACAGAGTCATGTTTGAAACGTTTCCACAACAATAAAACCTTCTTTTAAACATCATGTGTCTTCGGCTTTCCTGAATTTATGTATGGTACACTCGGCAAGGAAAGTTAAGATACAGTTTTTTTAAATATTCGGACATATATCGTTCAATAATGCCACACCTGGCAACTCTAAAAGGGGGCGGAGCTTCAAAATCATAGCGTTTGTTGCTTTCTAGATTTCCATTAACTTTACACCATAAAGATTCGGTAGAGGTCCTATAATCATTTATACTTGGATGTAGAAACAGACTCTATATTATTCGTTAATGTTAGTTTGGTAACGTCCGTTCAGGGAAGAATATCGATCATCCTTTTTTAAAACCTACTGTGAAACCTTATCCATAATTAATGTTTGACAATAAACTGACGTAAAATTCATACGTAATTGAAGACGGATCTTAAACAATGAGAGAATGTGTTTTAAAATTTGGGCAGCACTTGTGGAAATCGTGAGGAACAATACAGTAAAGAATGAAATATTATGACGATAGAGAGAGATAGAGCGCAAGCATAGGCCTATCGATAGAGATACTTAATTCATTATATTTACATTGATAGATTAAGTATAATATTTTTTTCAAATGCTTCAAAAGTGGAGAGAGAGAGAGAGAGAGAGAGAGAGAGAGAGAGAGAGAGAGAGTGCGCAAGCATAGCCCTATCTATAGAGATACTTAATTCATTATATTTACTTTGAGAG
Organism: Macrobrachium nipponense; assembly: GCF_015104395.2. NCBI lineage: Eukaryota > Metazoa > Arthropoda > Malacostraca > Decapoda > Palaemonidae > Macrobrachium > Macrobrachium nipponense. The sequence continues at coordinate 31,994,408 of NC_061096.1, forward strand.
ATTGAGTGATAATATTATTTCAAATATGTTTTAAAAGTAGAGAGAGAGAGAGAGAGAGAGAGAGAGAGAGAGAGAGAGAGAGAGAGAGAGAGAGAGACTTGTAAGAGAGGAAGAGTGCGCGCGCAAGCATAGGCCTATCTATATAGATACTTAATTCATTATATTTACTTTGAGAGATTGAGTTATAATATTATTTCAAATGCATTTTACAAGTAGAGAGAGAGAGAGAGAGAGAGCAAAATCTGCTTACGTGAAAGCTTAGGCCTATTTATAACTACTTAATTTCATTATATTTTCTCCAGGAGACTGAGTGGTAATATATATTTTTAAAGTATGTTTTTGATGTGGAGAGAGAGAGAGAATTATCGCATTGTTGACGGACTTGTGACGGGGAAAGGCAGATACCTGGGAAACAGGTTGATATGACTGCCAAAATCGTGCTGCACTATGCTAGATGAAATTGAAAGATCATAATATTCAAGTTAATTCTCTAAGAAATTCATACCCTAATCTTGATTTCATTCGATAGTTGCCGTAACATTCAGATTGTAAAAAGACGTGGAAAATTTTAGACACAGGCTGAGGCAAGTCTTGATCTCTTGATGTAGAGCGTTTTTTTGAAAATCGGGGTTCATCCACAAATCATTCACGAAAAAAGCTGTGTTAAGTAAAAATATTTATTACCACAAAAAACTCAATATGTATTGCACAGGCAATTAAAGTATTATATCGTGCAAAAAATGCTGATGTGTTGGGAGATCTTTGAGCCTCGCGGCAAAGAAATGCAGTCGTGTAGGGCTGTAGGCTACTGTAATGGGAGCATATAGCCAGGAAATCTTTGAGCTGACATGCTACTTTAACCTTGATAAAGATTTATGTTTAAAGACAGTAGCTTTGTCACATCATAGAAAACGCTCTTGCGGATGCAACTAGATTTGCTCAACCTACCTTAGCCGTCGCAACAATGACTGCCATTGACGTCAGCTAACTTTAATTGCGTTGGAATACAAACATGAGTTGGTAGAAACTAAAATAATTGCATTTACCACTTACGATGATGCAATAATATTCCCGTTCATGAAGAAAAACGATTAAATATTGTCGTCGTGATACATAGTACTACAATCAGAAATTCACATTCTATCTACCAGATCTCTATGAACAAATCCGTCATAAAAATTCCAATTACTTCGGACATATATAATGTTTTTAAGTATCTGAACGGTTTTGTTTTGCAGTTTTAACTTATATGATATAATTTGCAGTGTATTTTCATATTCTAGAGTAAACTTAGCGATATTATGTCTTTTCAGTAAAAACAAATGGGAAATTCGATGAACGAAAGCTAATGAAACCTGTATCTTCAGTTTTCTTGTCGAGTGTACGTGTGTGTAAGAAAGTATGTATTTATGTATATATATAAATTATATATACATACATTCACATGTAAATAAATTTTTCTGTTACAAAAGGATACGTCTCAAGTATAAAAAGGCATTAAAACACTCTGGTTTGAAGCTAATGACTATATTTCGGTGGACTAACTTCCACCCTTATCAAGTAGTGACTGACAGAAGTAGTTGCATTGGCGAAATATCTCCCAGTCTATATTTCGCCAATGGAACTTCTCCTGTCATTCACTACTTGATAAGGGTGGAAGTGAGTCCACCGAACTATAGTCCTTAGCTTTAAACCGGTGTGTTTTAATGGGCCTTTTATACATAGACATAGAAAAAAAACAGTTCTTAGGGCTACCTAACAAACGCACGCAAAACTAAACCGCTGACACAAAGCCAGCGGCTGGAGTAATATAGTATGGGCAGGGGTATGCATTCGTAAACGAGTGCCTCATCGTCGTATTCACTTGAGGCTAAGGCAACGGATCAACCAACCTTAAGCATAAAGGGCATGTGCCCAAAGAGAGGCGACTGCCAGCCAAGGCCGACTCTTAAATAAAGAAGGAAAAATGCCGAGATGCAGAGACACACAGTAGGAATAGTGGTAGTAGATTCCATCATCCTAAAGTGACTTAAACAATTTGTTTTTAAGTGACAACAATTTATTATATTGAAGTGACAATTCTTTTTCCTGAAGAGATATAAACAATTAATTTCCTGAAGTGATATAAACAATTTTTTCCTGAAGTGACACAAACAATTTATTTTCCTGAAGTGACGCAATTGTTTTTCCTGAGCTGACATAAATGATTTTTATCATTTATCAATTTTTATCAATTTTTTCATGAAGTGACAAACAAAATTTTTTTTCCTGAAGTGACAAACCATTTTTTAAAGACAATAAACACAAATTTTTTATAAAGTGACAAACTATTTTTACTTCTTCGTATCTAACCATATCCAAACTCTTATATATAATCACCGTTTCCCCAAAAGGTTTTTTCCTCTTTCAAGCCATAACCGGAAGTCCTACAAGCCAGACTTCGTCACCCATCGCAACAAAGTACTCTCTCTCTCTCTCTCTCTCTCTCTCTCTCTCTCTCTCTCTCTCTCCAACCACCTTGAGACTCGAGGCGACCACCCTTCAGATCGGCATTGTCGACTTAGTCCAGGGCAAAATATTTCCAGCGGAAAGGATTTATCGGGGGAAAACTTCTCAAATAGAGAGAGAGAGAGAGAGAGAGAGAGAGAGAGAGAGAGAGAGAGAGAGAGAGAGAGAGAGAGAGAGGGGGGGGGGGCATCAACTGTTGTGTTCCTCTATAGATGATCTAACCGAAGAACATACTATTTAAGCCTAACAATAAATAATACGGGTAGGCTGCATAATATCATATAATTATTTAATTCATAGAATTTATCACATAATTATTTAATTCATAAAATTTATCATATAATTATTTAATTCGTAGAATATATCATATAGTTATTTAATTCATAGAATTTATCATATAATAATTAAATTCATAAAATTTATCCTTAAATGCTTTCATATTGACATTCATTTTCCATTCAGCTTGTTAGAAAGACATTTATTTACGCATCCATTAAGGCGAAGGGCGAAGATTTGCGTTTTCAGTCAAGCCTTAAAAAAAAAAAAAAAAAAAAACACGCACACACATACACCACGAATAGAAAATATCACTTCCAAAGCCAGTATATCTTCGCGGGGCAGTTTTTCTTTTGACCTGCCCTGCCCTCCCCGGGTAAGAAAAATAATGCATGCCAAAAAGCTTATCGGATCAAGCCTGAAGTATTGAAGACTGCTCAGGCTTTTGAATGTGACTTACGTTATTCCTTTTTTCTCTGGCCGCCACACACACACACACACACACACACACACACACAGAGAGAGAGAGAGAGAGAGAGAGAGAGAGAGAGAGAGAGAGAGAGAGAGAGGCTGGCTTCTGATATATCGACTTCCGATTTCTTCCCCCACCCTTTTCTCTCTCTCTCTCTCTCTCTCTCTCTCTCTCTCTCTCTCTCTCTCTCTCTCTCTCTCTCTCTCTCTCTCTTATTTTTACTGCTATTTTAAAGAATGATAAGAGGTGAGAAGGAACGAAGAGGCTTAGGCCCTACGGATGGCTCCAGTTGGAATGGCTATGGATCTTGAAGAAAAAAATATACATATTTACATACATCCATATATAAACTTGATGCCTTCATAATAAAAAAAAAGTTGTAGATAAATATATGCAAAAAAATTAATATATTCAGTTTTTACAGGTTTTGGACTACGGATACTTTGTAGTTTCGGTTAAGGTTAAATCTATGTTTAGGTTTGTGACCGTGTGATATCCGATAATCCTGGATTATCTCTTAATTTTTACCCTTTTGACAATTAACCATCTGGTATTCTTGATCTTGTTGTGTACCTATGACCTTTCTCTCCAATTGTATTTCATTCGTTCCTTGACAATGTCTTAGTAGAGACGAAAGCGCGTACTATCCCATCCTACTCATTCGAAGTGATTCAACTCCACAAGTCACTCCGTATCTCGCTGGGTTCCTCTGCCGCTGGCAAGAGACTCCTAGAGCCAGTTGTAAATTTCAATGGCACCTTTATTTCTTCAAAATGAAATTTATCATCACTGCACTGAAAGTAGGTCTTACCACGAGGCTTCCAATGCTCCTTTCATGAAAGACAACCATACATAACTTAAAAAATATTGTACTAGAATCCCTATGTATTGAAGCCTTGACGATTCCGGCATTCACTTTTTGTGAATGGAGTGCTTTCATAACAGAGGCCCTTTAAAGGTCTCAAATTGCTCCATTCATTCCAGACCTTTAAAAGGTCCGGAGAATACGGTAACCTTTGTCTAAAAATAAACTATGATGGATAGTCACGAGAAGTCATTGCTGTAATATAACTTGCAACATTTCAGAATTAAAGTAATAATAATAATAATAATAATAATAATAATAATAATAATAATAATAATAATAATAATAATAATAATAATAATAATAATAATAATAATGGTTGGGAAGTAGACCTTTCGAACTTGTGTTGAAAATTATGGCTGATTCAGCAGCGTTAATCTTATACAGGTCTATATAAGATTAACGCAGCTGAATTACCTATAATTTTCAACAGAAATAATAATAATACTAATAATAATAATGATAATAATTATTATTATTATAATAACAATAATCATAATAATAATAAGTACCCGACGACGATACCTCCTCGTGCTTGACCCGCCTCCAAGAAAATAATAATATAATAATAATAATAATCTGCCTCAAGGACAATGTTTTAAGTAAAGAAACAAATTATTCGTAGTCAAAAGAATAATAATAATTTATCTGATAGTGGATTTTTAAAATAGAGAAACAAATTATTCGCAGTCAAAAAAATAATAATGTACCTGAGAGTGGATTTTTAAAATAGAGAAACAAATTATTCGTAGTCAAAGAAATAATAATTTACCTGAGAGTGGACTTTTAAAATAAAGAAACAAATTATTCACAGCCAAAACAAACAACTTTCTGTAAGAAAGTAGGACATTGCACGCATGTCATACATTAATCACCTTACCAACTATGGGGAGGTGCCGCCCACGCAAAACACAGAGCCAACGTAAACGAAACCCTCTTTACACTTAACTTTCATTCATGCAACGAGGCCTGCAACAACCAGTGACACGCAAAGCCAAGCTGAACTAAAATCTACTTCGCGTATCGTCATATATGATCCGCTTGGAATCACTGCGAAGGTTAAAGTTCTAAACCCGGTCATTGTACGTGGTTATAAATTGTAACGATACGAAGGAAGAAGTACAGTAATGGCGGAGGGAGCGCTTATTTACGGATCCAGGGGGTTGGGGGTTGGGAGTTGGGGGTTAGGGACCCCCGAGAGGCATGACAATGACGGTGACTATCGCTGGTCTTGCGACGGTTTTATTCCCGGAAAGTGCTCGGTAAAGCAAATTCATCTCTCCAGAATACCAGTCTATACGTAAGTATGTATGTACTGTACTTTCATTTACTACCCTGTACTGTAATTTACTACACTGCACTGTACTGAACTTCACTGTACTGTACTGTATGCATGTATGTTTTTATGTATGTATGTATTCATGTTACTTGTATGTAAGATAATCAAATTTGAATATTTGCACAATTGTTCTGTGCATTCGTAGAAGTAACAAGCGCACCTCAGTTGAACAAAAAGGCATCCAACGTCGATTTTACTCCAAAAAACTACAAATATTCTAGGACTATCTATCCTTGAACGATGAAGACTGATAGTCATTGACGGAGCCGTATATACGGCTCTGGTCATTGATAGTTTGTAGCTTCTTCGAGTAAAATCTCCGATAGATAACATCTTGTTTCAATGAGGTCCTGTTATTAAATGTATGTATATATAAATGTATGTATGCATGAATATCTAACAAAAGGAGCCCATAAAAACGCCAAAATATGGAAAATAAGTACTATATTTCAGAAAATGTGGTATTTATGCCAAGACATCCACCCACAGGTATAAATACCGCCTTTTCTGTAACTTTTCTCATTCATTACCTACCTGAAGGGAGAGACAGCAGTCTCTGAAATATAGTACTGTTTTTCTATATTTGGCGTTTTTATGGGCTCCTTTTATTATATCAGTAATGCATTAAATAGCAGTAGGGACACTAACTGCAACTCCAGACAAAATGACAAACCTTAATCCACTGTAACTGAATGACGTAACCGATTTAATATATGACAGTCCAGCAGTTCTGCTTTTGAGAAAAAGGGCCATTTACCAGAATTTAAGTCGTCCATTTCAGAAACGTGAAATCAAACGTAAAGTTTTGCTTTCTGGCATTGGGATTATAATACGTGAATATAAAAAATACATTTCTGAGACGCCAAATCTGGTGTCACTTTTTTTTTTTTTTTAATTCTTTGCAATCATATCGACAAGGGGACCTGGGTTCTTCGGGTGCTAAAACCCAAGTCTGAGAACACGAGAAACTTTAAAAGGTATTCCTTGTCGCCTTAACGCGGCCTTGACCAACGACTTATCAATCTTGAATTCCTCGAGGGACATTCATCTCCGCCGGGTAATTCATGGACGAAGTTTGGAACCTAACCGCAAGGAAAGAAAGGAAAAAAATAAAATAAAAAATAAAATCCATCGTATATCTCCTCAGCACGAACTAGATTAATAGTTAGAATCAGTCAACCTCTTGAAGTTCCAACATTGATAAAAATTAGTCACAAAAGGCTGGAACTTCAACCTGGATCAAAATTAGTCACAAAATGCTGGAACTTCAAATACCATAAAACGAAGTATGCAAACTACGCAAGTAGCGAGGACACGTCAACTTCTTGGATCATGAAACACGTACACCAAGTTTCATAGAAAACGGAACTAAATGGGATGGGGGAGGGCTGTCCCTAGATCGAACTGGTGATTTTTCTCTGAGCGACTGGTACTTGTTCACAACGATGTATAGATATATATATAATATAATATATATATATATATATATATATATACATATATTATATATATTATATATATATATATAAATATATATACACACTAAAAGATATATTGATATTATATATATTATATATGTATTTTATATACCGATATTTAATAAATATATTAAATATAAATAAATATATATACTATATATAATATATGTATATATACATAATAAATTATTATTATATATATAGATATATATTAAATATTATATATACTATATATATATAGATATATGTATGTATACTATATATAATATTATATATATATTCGTTGTGATATAAATAATATATATATATATATATATATATATATATATATATATATATATATATATATATATATATAAATGTATACACACAACACGCATGTGCGCGCGCTTGTATGTGTGCTTTTACGTACGTACGTAAAAACATATACGGATCGGACACTTTAATATTTTAATCACTGAATAAAGAAGAACGTCTTTGCATTATGGTTTACCGAAAAACGAATCGAATAACGCAAGACTCTGGTAATCAGGGATGAAAGGAGATAAAATATCTTCCGAGCTGAATTACTCTCATTCGAGCGGTGGTATCTCATTTCACAAAAACAAGACATTAATACTTTTGAAACTTCTGGGACAAGCTCACGCGGAATATGAATATCTCATTTCTTCTTCAGTATTCCCCTTCTTCAATATTCATGTTCTCGCTCGACCACTAATTTAAAAATCTCGCAAAAGCAGCTCCTCCACTGACTACTGATTTATTCAGAATCTCAGTGTTGATCTCTTCCAGCGTTTTGAACCCTTTCGTAACTTGTTTAAATAGGAATGGAAAAATGAAATATGATGAAGTGTCTCTCTACTATCAGGTAGAATACTTCTCGGTTTGCTATGCTTTATCTTGGCTACAACTAAAATGGGGAACTGTTAATTGTGGAATCTTCTGATCTTCAATTGTTTAAGCGAGAGCCATATTCGTTTCTGTTCTAAGCTGACACCACCTGAATTGATGTGTACAGTTTTATCGTCTACTCTCTCATATTTATTGATTTATCACCTTTTCCTATAACTATTCTCTCCATGCAGGCTGATTTCCCTTTGGAACACTCTTGGGTTTATAGTCTGTCGACTCTGAAGATATAAAGAAAAAATAACCACAAAAGGTTCCACAAATTGCTGCATGACTGTACGTCAATATTCACTGAACTATAGTTACACAAACCTCTCAAACATACGAACACATTTCCTCAAGAACAAAAACATTTCCGACCCCTTGGATGACTGCAGAAAATTACAGGTCCCACGAAATTGAGGAATCCCCTCCACTACGCCACTATCCTTTCCTTTCGAAGGATATCAAAAGCATGCAACGTATTTGGCAGTCGTTCAATGGTTAACCGAAAGACGAATCCTATAACGCAAGGCTCTGGTAATCATGGATCAAAGAAGAAAAAATACCTTCAAGGCTCTGGTAAACGTGAATCAAAGAAGAGAAAATACCTTCAAACATGAATCAAGGAGGAGAAAATACCTTCAAAACTCTGGTAATTATGGAACAAAGAAGAGAAAATACCTTCCATATGTTTCTGAATACTCTCACTCCAGTGGTAGGGCATATCACAAAAACAGGACATTAATACTTAGGTCACTTTAGTACTGAACGACATCTCGGTGTTTAAAATCTTGATACATCAACACAAGGGAATTCTAATATCAGCAAAGTGTACAGTAAAGCGTTTATTGTTTTAACTAAAATTCTCCTGACGTGAAACTACATGATGTCTACTACATCTCTCTCTCTCTCTCTCTCTCGTCTCATCCAGAATACACACACACACACAAACAAAACACACACACACACACACAAACCCGCACACACACACAGCACTCACACATATAAATATATATATATATATAGATATAATTATATATATTATATATATATATATATACACACACACACTATGCTATCAACAGATCCGAAAAAAGATCAATCATACGCTTTCCTCCCAATTCTGGACTAGTGACATATTCGTCCATACAAAGCCTCCAGTATACCAGGAAGGAACCCGAGAGTGCGTAAGAGTTACCTTCCTCCACGGATGGAAGGTTCACGAAAAAAAAAAAAATTCGTTATCTGCTTTGTACAGGATCTGATGGACCACCAGTGCGGCGAACGAACGACTGACGCAAATGACAAGGTTCAACTTGTTAATAACAGAAATGTATTTTCGACGAACTTGATGAAATGGTTTAATGTCGCGGAGAACAAGGAAATGGTGAGCATGTATATGGATGTATGTATGTGACGTCATGCATGTATGCATACATAAATTCTCACTCTCTATCTCTTTATCTGTGTGTGCGCGTGTGTGTGTGTTTGTTAGAGCAATTTATTATTGTATTTACTCAAATCGAGCAATGTTACATATCCTTTCTATGGACTGAAATTTTGAATACTAAAATGAAATAACTTTGTTCCTTAGAATATAATGTTACTGCATTATAGGACTGCAATGAAACGAGCAATACTGCCAGCGAGAGCAACACATCCACTACAGCAACAACAAAAGCAGCAGCACTAACAGCAACAGCAACACAGCCACAACACAAGCAGCGACAAAAGCAGCAGTCCAACCAGCAACTGAGACCGACACAACCGTCGCCACCATGACAAACGCCAAGAGCAGCAACACAACCTCCAGGATACCACAAACAACAACAAAAGCAGCAACGCTCAAACAACACCTCCGAGAACAACAACAACATAAGCAGCAACAACACCATCACCCCCCTCCAAAAGCAACGACAGAAGAAGCAACATCACCTCCAAAAGCAACGACAAAAGAAGCAACACCACCACCACCTCCACCAATTCTAACTCTAACAACAAAAGAAGCAGAAGCAACACCACCACCATCATCATCATCAAAAGGAACAGAAACAACACCATCACCACCTCCAAAAGCAACTAAAAGAAGCAACACCACCAACACCTCCACCATCTCCAAAAACAACAAAACAAAGCAGAAGCCCCACCACAACACCACCACCAACACCAGCGTCACCACCTCAGCAGGGCCACCCCAGGAGTATCAACACCTCTGAGCCGTTTGATCTGACCCATGGCATGCTTCGAAGCACATGCTGACTAATGCGTCATAATGGATACGATCTTTTGTTTCCCATCCCCGCAAGCGATTGTTCTCTCTCTCTCTCTCTCTCTCTCTCTCTCTCTCTCTCTCTCTCTCTCCATCAGGCAAACAGGTTACCGAAGACGACTAGAGAGCCTGAACATGTGTGGCTTAGAAACACGACGATTACGAGGACAGCTAATAGAAACATTCAAAATACTGAAAGGCATAACAAAAGTAGACAGTAACCTTTGTACATTAAACGAAAACCAGACAAGAAATAATGGATGGAAAGTAGAACTGAAGAGATACAACACATCCCATTGTGGGAACTTCTTTACTTACAAGATAAGTGAGACGTGGAATAAACTACAACCAGTTGTAAACAGCATCAGTGTGGAAGAGTTCAAAAGATAGCTAGACAAAATCATTAGGACACTGTGAATGAACAGTAAAACTTGCTCCCTGAAATAAGTGAGCGCACGATGTCTCCTCGGATGGACTAACTAGTCTCCTTGTAACTCTCTCTCTCTCTCTCTCTCTCTCTCTCTCTCTCTCTCTCTCTCTCTCATATCATAAACACACATACAGGAAAACATCCTTCTATAAATGGCCATGAGAACAGAAAACCTCATAAACACTGTAATATGGAAACAAATGGTTTTGAGTCTTAATCAAGTGACCAGGAAATGAATCCCACTCACTTCCATTCTTTTTTTTTTTTTTCTTAAATGATTCCTCCTTAACTTGAAAGGTTAATATTTCAAACACCAAGCACATTCTGTCACGTTTACGTTTATCAAATTGCTTCTATTGGTATTATTCCATTTTCATATATATGTAATTAAGGTTAAATATCTCAAAGGAAGCACTAAAATCAATTTAAACAATGACATGTTGCATATATTCCTGGGTTAAATTTCAATCGAACATGTAAGATAAGGTATTTAACGAGTACATAACAGTTTATTGAGCTAAACTCTTACTTTCAACTCTGTCAGATGATAATGAAATGATATCTCTTTAATTTACAAAAAATATCGAGTATCAAAATACTTTAAATTAAGCTTTAAAAAAATACTACAATCGAATGTACAAATCTAAGAGCAACCGGAAAAAAGTATTAGCATTCAAACAGCTTAAAATTATTTTGAAAAAAAATACAATGGAATAATAATATCTACTAGCAATCAAGTAGGTTTTTTCCATCTCGCAGTTGTTAAATATTCTTAATTGTAAACCACCGGTTATAACAACCTGTTCTTCGGCCTTACGAAACATACACAGCATCTATATTTGTTACGAACAAGTATTCCACACTTCTAGAATAATACCAAAGGAAAATATTTTAAGAGAGAAAATATCAATTCGAATTATTTTTCAATTCAGCCAACGAGATACGCCATTTCCACTAAAAGGGTACAGCGAACTCGACTTAAATAAGCCACTTGAATTTCGTAACGTAATGTAAGAACGAAACGGGGTGAGGCACCCTTCCCTAAAATAAATAAATACATATAGAGAAATAAAGAATTAAGCAAATAAACAGAGATTGTTCGCTATGTAACCGTTGCAGAAAGCAGGTTTTAAAACGGTCGGGTGCGTGTGCATACATAATCCCCGGAATGAGACACTCACGGCATAGAGAATGCGTTTTCTGATAACAGGAAAATATTTCGCAATAATATCTCCGCTAATAAAACGGACGGCGGCACCAGCGACGAGCCAACTATAATTGGATTTGGACCCCACTATATAAGTTCAACACATAACAAGACTTCCAACAGACGAAGAAAAAGGGGCAGAGAGAGAGAGAGAGAGAGAGAGAGAGAGAGAGAGAGAGAGAGAGAGAGAGAGATATTTTCCTAAAAAAAAAAATTTACCCATTCTAAATATTATGAATGAAATAAGAGGCATGGTGTCTACCTTAACACTAATTTGTTTGTATGGTGTTATTACGTTGCATGGAACCAGTGGTTATTCAGCAACGGGACCAACGGCTTTACGTGACTTTCAAACCACGTCGAGAGTGAACTATCACCAGAATACACATCTCTAACCCCTCAATGGAATGCCCGAGAATCGAACTTGCTGCCACCGAGGTGGCAGGCCAAGACCATACCCACCACGCCATTGAAGAGCTCTTCACATTATTTTTCCTTTTTGATAAATGCACAGATCATTTAACATAAACATTTCATTCTAAAAACACACACTAAAGTATACCTGATCTTGGTATCGACGCAACAGGAGTATTTGTGTGTTCCGTTTAGCATTGATGCCTAAAAGTATAAAGCCTTGATAGCCATGAGGCTTTCCCACGTATTTCATGATGGTGACTGAAATGAATGGTCATATGATCCCTCAAAACTAAAGCAACTTCTTAAAGACAGATTGGAAGAAGAGGAGCAGAATGCTTTCCCAATACAGAAGGCAATGCAACGCAGGTTCTGTCACCGAGGGAAGCAGCAGAACTAATATGGAGGCCGAAAGTTCAAAAGAATGTCGGGAAGCGCAATTAAGGCGAGAATGCAAAATACTGTCGTGAATGCGGTGTTATGAAACTTGCTGAAACCAAGTATGTCCTAATTTCGGTATTAGGTGAGTTTCTCCTCAAAGTTCCAGACCAAGACCAGATAAAGAACAAACTTTAATTAGGAAATGTTCTAGTTCTAATACTATGGCGCCGTAAAGTCAGTGAAGATATCCTTTGACTTTCAATAAACCTTCTATTGTGTCATGCAATTCCACAATAATACAGTAAATTATATTACTAAGTAAAAGACAGTTGACTTTATAATTGTGGACTTTTATTACAGAAGCAGCTTTCCACGAGATTGTAAATTTCTAAGCAAACCTTTCATTAGAAAAAATAACCTTTAACAAACAACAATATACAACTGATCCAGTTGTTTACTGTGAAGAAAACAATTTTCTAGTCAGGTATGCCCTACAACTAATCTACATCTACATATTAAGGTAACCACAACAAAAGAGTTTCCTGATTACCAACCAACCAAAACAGTGAGACTCTTTTGTCAGACTAAGTCAGTCTTATAATTCTTATAACACGCCTCAGGAACAACCTGTAGCAAGAAATAGCAACATTAAAGAAAATTCAGACCTGAAATCCACTACAGCAGCCCAACCTGAAAGTCCAACACACGACGCAAATCTCTTGAGTGAAATGAATTAGATATAATTTGAAAGCCTGACCAACTTTCCCTACATTAATAGAGGAAAGAAGAGAGAGCAATTTGTCACGAGCTCTTCAGGTGTACTCTAATTATCGGGGGGAATCCTTCTGGTCGATATGCTTAAGACACGATAAAACAACATCAGTTTTCACAAAGTGTCTCAAACCGCACGATATGAATATCGGCGAGAGAGAGAGAGAGAGAGACTCCATTATATGGGTACATCTCCGACTATCCCTTTCCGATGATGATAACGACTAATTATGATAATAAAACGGTTTGATCACGTTTC
>NC_061096.1:32017967-32022967 GCF_015104395.2 Macrobrachium nipponense
GTTTCCATGCCTGAATTATCATGTAGCGTTCTCTTCTCCTTTCTAGACTATATAATTTTAAGGATGTAGTCTTTCCCAGTAGTCTAGGTCCTTAACTTCTTCTATTCTAGCTGTAAAGGACCTTTGTACACTCTCTATTTGTGCAATATCCTTTTGATAGTGTGGGGTACCATATCATATTGCAATATCAAGTGGACTACGAACATATGTTTTATAAAGCATAATCATGTGTTCAGCTTTTCTTGTTTTGAAGTGCCGTAACAACATTCCCATTTTTGCTTTACATTTTGCCAATAGAATTGCTATTTGATCATTGCATAACATGTTCCTATTCCATCATCACAAATCAAGGTCTTTAACTGCTTCCTTATTTGTGATTGTCTCATTATTAGGTCCCCTATATGCATATAGCTTTCCTTCTCTGTCTCCATAATTTATTGATTCAAATTTATCAGAGTTAAATACCATCCTATTTACCTCTGCCCAATCATATACTTTGTTAAGGTCTCTTTGTAGAGCGTTCCTATCTTCATCACAAGTAATTTCTCTACTTATTCTTGTGTCATCAGCGAAACTACTCACTACCGAATCCTTAACATTACTGTCTATGTCTTCAATCATAATAACAAACAATATTGCAGCTAGCACCGTACCACCTTGTGGCACACCGGATATTACCTTGGTTTCATCCGATTTCTCATCGTTTGCAATAACTATCTGTTTTCTGTTGTGTAAAAATTCTTTTAACCATCTTCCTACTTTATCTACGATATTGTGTTTTCTAATTTTCTTTGCTAATATATTATGGTCTACTTTGTCAAAAGCTTTTGCAAAGTCTAAATAAACCACATCTGTTTCATTTCCGCTTTTCATATTTTTGAATATGTTCTCACGGTGGACTAACAGTTGGGTTTTGTGTACTTTTTCCGGGTACGAAACCGTGTTGTCCTATATTAAACAAATTTATTTTTTATTAAATGTTTCATAATATTTTTTCTTCATTACCCTTTCATACACTTTTCATAATATGTGATGTTAGACTCACAGGCCTATAATTACTTGCCTCTAGTCTTGATCCACTTTTGAAAGTAGGGGTGATATATGCTAATTTGTGCTCATCATAAATCTTGCCTGTATCTACACTTTGTCTTAATAATATTGCAAGTGGCTTTGCGATAGAATGAACTACTTTCTTTAACAAAATAGCAGGGACTCCATCCGGCCCTGCAGCAGCTCCATTTTTAATTTCATTAATTGCCTGCACAATATCAGCTTCATTATTTCTATTGTCAGCTAAATATTCACTATTTTCTTCCCTTACTTCTATATCATTATCTTCTCATTATCTATTCTAGGGGTGAATTCTCTCTTATATCGTTTCTGCCAGTATGTTGCAAATTTCCTTTTTTTCATTCGTTAATCTCCCTTCAATTCTCAGAGGGCCTATTTCTATTCTTCTTTTATTCATCTTCTTCGCATATGAGTTTGGGGTTTTGCTTGATATTTAATAGGGTTTTTTCTTCCAAGTCCCGTTTTTCTTTTCTTTTGATTGTATAATCTTTTGTTCTGCATTTTCTATCTTACTTTTTAGTTCTATAACTTTCCATGCATTTTTTTTCTTTTGCAAGACCCACCTTATTTCCACTTTCTGATTTTCTGGAACAAGATCCTTCTGTCTCTTGGTATGCATGAATGATGTTTACTTTTCTTCTTCGGTATATATTTTTCCACTATTTTCTCCAATATATTTTTATAATATCTCCGTATTTACCCTTATGTCATCACTTACGAAAATGTTATCCCAATCTTTGTTTAATTCTTCCTTTATTTCTGACCATTTTATATTTTTACTGTAGAAGTTGTATTTTCCATATCCTTCCCACTTTTTCATTTCTTGCTTATCTCTATTTTCACTTGCTTTGGAATGAACTGTTAATTCTATGTCATTATGGTCTGAAATAACTCGCATTATAAACTATTATTTCTTTAACATAATTCATCTCGTTCACAAATACTAGGTCTAAAGTATTTTCCTTCTTGTTGCAGGTGATTTATTGTTGAATGTGTATTCTAGTAGCATATCTAATAGCTTTTCAAATTGCCTCTTATCTTCTGCACTACTATTACTCTCTTTTTTATATGTATAAGTACAACCACAATCTCCTATTCGTTTCTTTCCATTCTACGAAAGGAAAGTTGAAGTCACCAGAGGAGAATAGTCCAGTCCTTGTGATTTCTACATATATCATCCAATTTTTCAATTATTAAGTCAAACTCTTTAGTATTAGGAGGTCTATATATTACTATGTTCATCAATTTTTCAGATTCAAATTCTACCGCTATTAGTTCACATTCTGAGTTACTATATTTCTCATATATTTTTCCTTGTTTTTTTTGTCTTTCCCATATATTGCGGTTCCCCCTTGATTCCTATTTTTTCTATCTGATCTATAAGTTGGAACCCTTTTATTTGATCATCATTCCCAGTTCTCTTGAATACCAGGTTTCACTTATATTCATTATATCTATTTTCTTTTCATTTGGGTTAGTTCTTCTAAGTACTCTTATCTTTTTTTTCTTTTTTTGAGTTACTCGTAACTAAACCCTAAGAGAGGGGAAGGTGGGGAGGGGGAGGGGAATGAAAGAAGGGGAAGGGGTGGATGGAGGGGAGGGGAGGGGGAAGGGATAGAGGGAGGGGGTGGAGAGGGGAAAAGTAGAACATTACTGACAATGTCGCTATCTGATTTTGAAAGCATTATACAGCTAGATAAACATGCATTACGTCCCCCGTAAATTTCAGCTTGCATTATCTCCCATAAATTTCAAACGTCACAGATTTCACCGTCAGGAAAAAAAAAAAATAAATAAAAGCCTCTCTGCACTGAGCATGATCCGCTGCCCATTTGATAACCTTATACAGATATTACTCTTGATATTGTTTTAATGAAAACATAAAAGAGAGACCTACTTATTCATCAGCTTTTGGGCCTTCGGTTTCGGTTTCAAATGTAGCTCTGACCGGCTAATGCTGATACATGTATACTACTCTCTCTCTCTCTCTCTCTCTCTCTCTCTCTCTCTTCTCTCTCTCTCTCTCTCTATATATATATATATATATATATATATATATATATATATATATATATATATATATGTGTGTGGTGTGTGTGTGTATAACTGAATCACGAAAGTTAGGAACGTGATAAATCCATAAATAAAGATATATGCCACGAAGGAAAAATAAACGAAGGAGTAACTGCGAGACCTTTCGACGTTTCCACGTCCTTTACTGAGCAGAACTGACTTACATGCGGGAAAAGACAAAACAAGAAGATTCGTATAACTGACAGATAGGGATTATAAAGAGATTAGTACCTAGAATCCGACACACCTGGAAGAAGAGTAACCTTCCCGAACAAGCATAAACAATGGTTGCGATTAAAAGTTTAAGATAACCATCTCAGATACAAGGACAAGACAATTAAAGAATTATAGGTGACAGCTGTTCAGAATTTTGGTAAACAAAACCATATTCAACATATTCACAATACAGGTTAGACATACATTACAACGAAGATAACTCTAAGGCAGCTAATTTTTATTTAAGTCAGTAATTATATCTTTGAGGTCATTCTTAAACATGTTACAAATACAGGGGTCTAAATGAAAAAGGCCACGACTAACATTGAAATTACAATGAAAAGTAAGTTGTATTAAAGCAGATTCTAAAAGATTTCGTGATAAGACATCTCTTGCCCTTGCAATTACTGAACTACCAACCCAATTTATTCGGTGGTTGTTTTCACTTAAATGAACGAATATTGCATTGTTTATGCTTGTTTGGGAAGGTTACTCATTTCTGTTTCCAGGATGATGTCCGGATTCTAGGGGTACTAATCTCTTTATAATCCCTATCTGTCAGTTATACGAATCTTCTTGTTTTGTCTTTTCCCGCATGTATGTCAGTTCTGCTCAGTAAAGGACGTCGAAACGTCGAAAGGTCTCGCAGTTACTCCTTCGTTTATTTTTCCTTCGTGGCATATATCTTTATATATATAATATATAATATATATATAAGATATATATATATATATATATCAAGCCAATGCTGATATGTATATATATATATATATATATTATATATATATATATTATATAATATGTATATATAAAACAAGCACTTAGCTCAGGTTAGAGCCTAGGCCGGGTGGAACAGGAACAATTTAGGCAAGTTCTGTTAGAACCCCTTTCAACATTGTGAGCTCAATTACGCATCTGATAGATATAATCGACTATCATTCGGGGAGGGTCACAACCAGGGTGGCGAAAGCGTGTAGGCATATATATATATATATATATATATATATATATATATATATATATATAAATTTAATTTTCTGTATTTAGTCTACATACACAAACCCAAAACCACTTTAACGTAGGCGAATCAATGCAAATGATACAAATCAGAGCCTACTTCCGCACGAGACAGAAAAGGCAATTAGCCAAAACATCTACGAAGAACGTAAAACCCAATAAATACCCTCTTCTACCCAGAGCGCCCGGGAGGAGGAGGAGGAGGAGGAGGAGGAGGAGGAATTCCCCCAGTTGTCCCGAAAGAGGCGGAGGTTTTTAAAGGGTTCGTTGGGAGCGAAAACGGAAGGGCCCTATCGACTTACATCGCCGGGAACAACACCTGACCGGAAGGTTACCTTTAAACCGGGTGCATACACATGCGCGCGAGCGCACTTACGCACTAATTGGTAATTCGGATTAAGTTCTCAATTGGAGACGCGTCGATGCACAAACACGATGAAACAACCGGCTCAAAATTGGGGAAATGCTTTTCATGTATGGGCTATATACATTTAAAAAAAAAAAAAAACTTAAATATTAGATGATATAGCTCTATGTCCCTGCTTTCATTTATACATTCATTTATTTCACTGAAAAGAGCTGGTTTCAAAAAACCTAAATTTTTCCACATTTTTCGTAATGTC
>NC_061096.1:32027967-32047967 GCF_015104395.2 Macrobrachium nipponense
GGCCGGGGCAACACACCATTCATTGCATGTGCTTTGGAGTTGAAATCCTGCCTAAATTGATATTCTAGCCCTTGAAAAGAAATTAATATACGGAAAGCATGGAATGAAAATCCCCCATTAAGATACTAAATAATTATTATAAGATTTAACTCGTCTTCTTCTGACTAACCGAATACGGGCTTGTCAATGAACATGAAAATAAATATACTTGTGTTTAATACAATGTTACGAGTTCTTTTTTATTATATTTTGAACATGGTTGATCATGACATATCTAAATATATTAAGTGCCATAATTCTTTACGTCTTAAAAATCATACTAAATATCATCATTTCTTTATATCTAAATATTATTTAAAAGAATTTTACGGTAGAACACTACTCAGAATATATATATTATATATATATATATATATATATATTATATATATATATATAATATATATAAAACTAAAACATGCACACACACATATACACATACATATATATATATATATGTGTATGCATATTGTATTTCTTGGATACAGGTATTCACTAATAACAGAAAAATATATTAGTCAGCATATATATGCACAATATATTCACCCTAATCTGTACCGCTATATCAGTTGTAATACCAATATACTAGTCAGCATAAAAAGCACAATATATACACCCTACTCTGCATCTGCTGTGACAGTAGTCACACCAGCTTGCAATACCAGTCACCAGAATGAATGACTTTACGAATATCTCGTTCAATCCCACTCTTAGAGCTGGTAAGATGAACTGATTGCAATAATATATTCTAGACTAAGAAGGTTGCAAACTTGCAATGGTCAGAAATATAAAGGTTTGCTACCGAAATCATATTGATGATTGTGTTTGAGTTGTCTGGTTCCAAGGAGAGAATGGAAAACAATAGCTTCATTAAAAATGATTCATGCAGAAAGTTTTGAAAGTATGAGGGGAAAGCCGACATATGCGTTACTCAAATTGGGCGAAAGGAGAGATTTTGGCGGAGGGGGGGAGGGGGAAGGGGAGACCAAAAGACCTAATATCAAGAAAGTGAGAGAATAAGTACAAGATAAAGGAGACTGGTATTGCATTTGTGACCGTGCGGGCGCGTAAGCATATGAGAGAGAGAGAGAGAGAGAGAGAGAGTAGAGAGAGAGAGAGAGAGAGGGTGATGGGGAGGGGGTTAAATTCACGTACAGTTGATGAGCCCACCGTGTTTATCCGAAGTTAAAATATGAACATTGCTGTAACATTCCCTTGGATTTTCTCTCGTGTCATTCATCAGGGAGCATTCGTGAAATCTACACCCAAAAAATAAATATAAATGTATATGTGTGTATATATACAGTATAGTATATACAACTTAATAATATTATATATATATAATAATATTATAATATAATATATATATATACTATTTAATATATATTATATAATATATAATAAATTAAATAATATAATATAATATATATATATACTATATACATTACAATAATATATATATATATATAAACATATATATAAATATATATAATAATATATATATATGTGTTATTATATAATATATAATATATATATATATATATATAAAACCTACAAAACATATATACCAATAACTAACTTATGAAACATAAATTAAAATAACACACCCCAAGAAACAAAGACTGAAATTGCCAAGAATATCCCCAGGCCGCCTAACGAGAAATGAAAAAAAAAAAAAAACAGCACATATCACAAAGAGCCGAGATAATGGCTTTGAAAGCGAGCCTATTAGCGTCTCCCATTTTCTTTTACAGCATTTAGGCGGCCGTTGCTGTGTCAAGAAATTGGTGAATGATTCAATTTCGAATTAATCACAGCCCAATCTCGGGAGTTAATTGTTCGTCAAACGTTGTCACTCTTTGATATGCAGTACCACACGACGCACGTTCCAAAATCCACTCGACTCGAGATGATTATGACAGCATCGTCTAACGTCGCAATTAAAATTTCTCATAGTAATGGTAGCAGCAATAAATAAAATTAATATCAATAAGTTATTAGTTTTATTACTATAATTTAAAAGAGGGCAATGCAAATATTATTAATTTGTCGTCAAAAATAGCTCAAAAATTGTTAGTCGTCAACATATCCAAAACTCGAGCGTGCACACATGTACGTATGTGTGTATGCATTTATGTATATAGGGTATATATATCTATATATATGTGTATATTAATCTATATATATAATATATGTGTGTGTGTGTATGTATGTATGTATGTAGGTATGTATGTATGTATATATGTGTGTATATATATACTATATATATATATACACGTGTCTATATATAAATAAATATATATATATATATATATATATATATATATATATATATATCTAAGAGAATACCACAGGAAAATGATAAGCAGAAATCCAAGCGCTTTCGTCTTTACTGAGACATTGACAATGTCTTAGTAAAGACCGAAAGCGCTTGGATTTTCTGCCTTTCATTTTTCCTGTGGTTATTCGCATACTTAATGAGTCACGTGCATCTACGAGAGTTTTTTTAAGCATATATGTATATGTGCATATATATATATATAAGAATTATATATTATTATATAGATATATTATATATGAAATATATATATTTTAAATATGAATTATAGATATATATATAATATATTATATATATATATAGATATATATTATATATATATGTGTGTGTGTGTGTATGAGAGAAGAGAGAGAGAGAGAGAGAGAGAGAGAGAGAGACACCTTACAGACCTTACATCTTGTTCGGGTTGCCCCAGGTCCCTCAGTGTGAGGCACCTCTAATGTCTACCAGTGTGTTTCTAGTAAATCTTCCGGTATATTTTGCATCCTCCAATCTTGGATGGTCTGGGACGCAGCTTAGATATTTGTCGAGCTTATTCTTAAGCACATCTACGCTCACTCCTGATATATTCCTCAGATGAGCTGCCAACGCATTGAATAGACGCTGCATTATCGATGCTGGTGCGTAGTGGATTAATGTCCTGTGTGCTTTCCTTATTTTTCCTGGTATAGTTTTGGGCACTATTAATCTACCTCTGCTTGCTCTTTCTGATATTTTTAGCTCCATGATGTTTTCGGCAATTTTTTCTATCTGCTACCATGCTTGAATTATCATGTAGCGTTCTCTTCTCCTTTCTAGACTATTTAATTTTAAGGATTGTAGTCTTTCCCAGTAGTCAAGATCCTTAACCACTTCTATTCTAGCTGTAAAGGACCTTTGTACACTCTCTATTTGTGCAATATCCTTTTGATAGTGTGGGTACCATATCATATTGCAATATTCAAGTGGACTACCACAAACATATGTTTTATAAAGCATAATCATGTGTTCAGCTTTTCTTGTTTTCAAGTGCCGTAACAACATTCCCATTTTTGCTTTACATTTTGCCAATAGAATTACTATTTGATCATTGCATAACATGTTCCTATTCATCATCACCCCAAGGTCTTTAACTGCTTCCTTATTTGTGATTGTCTCATTATTGGTTCATATGCATATAGCTTTCCTTCTCTGTCTCCATAATTTATTGATTCAAATTTATCAGAGTTAAATACCATCCTATTTACCTCTGCCCAATCATATACTTTGTTAAGGTCTCTTTGTAGCGTGTTCCTATCTTCATCACAAGTAATTTCTCGACTTATTCTTGTGTCATGGGCGAAACTACTCATTACCGAGTCCATTAACATTACTATCTATGTCTGCAATCATAATAACAAACAGTAATGCGCTAACACCGTACCTGTGGCAACCGGATATTACCTTAGCTTCATCCGATTTCTCATTGTTTGCAATAACTATCTGTTTTCTGTTGTGTAAAAATTCTTTTAACCATCTTCCTACTTTATCCACTATATTATGTTTTCTAATTTTCTTCGCTAATATATTATGGTCTACCGCTTGTTTCAAAAGCTTTTGCAAAGTCTAGATAAACCACATCTGTTTCATTTCCGCTTTACATATTTTTGTATATGTTCTCACGTGGACTAACAGTTGGGTTTGTGTACTTTTTCCGGGTACGAAACCATGTTGTCCTATATTAAAAAAATTCATTATTTTTTATAAATGTTTCATAATATTTTTCTTCATTACCCTTTCATACACTATCATAAATATGTGATGTTAGACTCAAAGGCCTATAATTACTTGCCTCTAGTCTTGATCCACTTTTGAAAGTAGGGGTAATATATGCTAATTTGTGCTCATCATAAATTTGCCTGTCTACACTTTGTCTTAATAATATTGCAAGTGGCTTTGCGATAGAATGAACGACTTTCTTTAACAAAATAGGAGGGACACCATCAGCCCCTGCAGGAGCTCCATTTTTAATTTCATTAATAGCCTGCACAATATCAGCTTCGTTAATATCTATGTCTGCTAGATATTCACTATTTTCGTCCCTTACTTCTATATCATTATCTTCATTATCAATTCTAGGGGAAAATTCTCTCATATCGTTCTGCCAATATGTTGCATATTTCCTTTTTTTCAATTCGTTAATCCCCTTCGAATTCAATTAGAGGGGCCTATTGTTTCTATTCTTCCTTTTATTCATCTTTTTGTTTTTGCATACGAGTATAATAGTTTGGGGTTTTCTGATATTTAATAGGGTTTTTTCTTTCAAGTCCCCCGTTTTTCATTTTCTTTTGATTGTTATAATCTTTTGTTCCTGCATTTTCTATCTCACTTTTTAGTTTCGCTCAACGTCCATTTTTCATTTTCTTTTGATTGTATCATCTTTTGTTCTGCATTTTCTATCTTACTTTTTAGTTCGATCACTTTCCATGCATTTTTTTCTTTTGCAAGACCTTTTTTCCACTTTCTGATTTTCTGGAACAAGATCCTTCTGTCTCTTGGTATTCATGACTGATGTTTACTTTTCTTCTTTGGTATATATTTATCCACTATTTTCTCTAATATATTATAGTATCTCCGTATTTACCCTTATATCATCACGACGAAAATGTTATCCCAATCTTTGTTTAATTCTTCATTATTATCCTCTGACCATTTTATATTTTTTGAACTGTAGAAGTTGTATTTTCCATATCCTTATCCCTTTTTCATTTCTTGCTTCTATCTTTTTTCACTTGCTTTGGAATGGACTGTTAATTCTATGACATTATGGTCTGAAATACTCGCATTATAAACTATTATTTCTTAAACATAATTCACCTCGTTCACAAATACTAGGTCTAAAGTATTTTCCTTCCTTGTTGGCAGGTGATTTATTTGTTGAATGTTGTAGTCTAGTAGCATATCTAAAAGCTTTTCGAATTGCCTCTTATCTTCTGCACTACTATTACTCTCTTTTTTATATATATAAATACAACCACAATCTCCTATTCGTTCTTTCCAGTGTACGAAAGGAAAGTTTAAGTCTCAAGATAGGAGAATAATCCAGTCCTTGTGATTTCTACATATATCATCCAATTTTTCTATTATTATGTCAAACTCTTTAGTATTAGGGGGTCTATATATTACTATGTTCATTAATTTTTCAGATTCAAATTCTACCGCTATTAGTTCACATTCTGAGTTACTATATTTCTCATATATTTTTCCTTGTTTTTTGTCTTTCCCATATATTGCAGTTCCCCCTTGATTCCTATTTTTTCTATCTGATCTATAAGTTTGGAACCCTTTTATTTGATCGTCATTCCCAGGCTCTTGGGAATAACAGGTTTCACTTATATTCATTATATCTATTTTCTTTTCAATTTGGGTTAGTTCTTTTAAGAACTCTATTTTTCTTTTTGAGTTACTCAGAGAGAGAGAGAGAGAGAGAGAGAGAGAGAGAGAGAGAGAGATTCCAGTGATAACGAGCAAGCAGCATCACCATTTGCATCAAGAACGTAGTAGGTCTTCTCAAGGAAATTGATATTTTCTAAACGAAAACATCCGACAATATTAGAATTCTTGTTAATGCTACTCTTATCTGCCCCGGAAGATTGGATGTTTTATATGACTGACACCTCCCAGATTTCATGAGGCTCCCATATGTTTCTCTATGCAATCTTATCTCGGTGATATTTCCTTTTCATTCGTTATAATTTTCCTTCTTCTAACAAAAGACGAAATATTTCCTCCTCCTCCTCCTCCTCCTCCTCCTCCTCCTCCTCCTCCTCCTCCTCCTCCTCCTCCTCCTCCTCCTCCTCCTCCTCCTCCTTGTTTATTTTTGCCAAGGGAATATCAAGCATCACAACTGAAATTAATTAGTCCTGCAAGGCATTAATTAAATGTGATAGTCTAAATGCTACCTAGTCGCCAAACTCGAAGGAACGTTTTTCAGTATGAATATATATATATATATATATATATATATATATATATATATATATATATTATATATATATATATATATATAATATCATATATAATATATATATATATATATAATATATATATATATATAATAAATATATCTATATATATATATATATATATGTGTGTGTGTGTGTGTGTGTGTGTAACTAATTTTAATAATACCACGAAACCCTGATGCTACAAGAAAAAAATTAGGCGATAGAAACAAAGACTGACTGGTACCCTTTAAAAAAGGGGTGTGGGGAGGTCCTTGCAATCCCCTCCACTACACTCCGCCCCCTTCCATCACAGAATAAAAATAAAAAAAATTAAAAATATAGAAAATTACTCTGGTACCATTTTAAAAGGGGTGTGGGGATATCCCTGCAATCCTTTCCCCCTCCCTCCATCACCTCCCCCGCCCTAGTACTTTTCCCGTGGGAAAAGGTGAAGGCTCCATCCACCAGAAAAATAAAAATAAAAAAATAAAAATAAAATAATGAATCTGGTACCATTTAAAAATGGGTGTGGGGGATATCCCTGTAATCCTTCCCCCCTTCCCCCCTCTTCATCCATCACCTCCCCCGCCCTACTTTTCCCGTGGAAAAAGATGAAGGCTCCATCACAAAATAAAAATAAAAAACTAAAAAAAAAAAAAAAATGACTGGTACCATTTAAAAAGGGGTGTGGGGGGGATATCACTGCAATCCTTACCCCACGCCCCCCCTCCATCTCCTCCCCACCCTGTGGGAAAAGATGAAGGCCTGACTAGCACTTTTTTTCCCTAACTATGCAGTGTCTGATTGTCTCGTGGTGCGACAGATGGCGCCAGAGTGGCTCCTCGGACTGTTCTCTCAGGTTGCTTGGACGTCTGTTGTGGGGCCATTCGCCCTACGGCAGCCACAACAACACACAATTGCCTGCGCTCGCTTCTCATGGAGCCAAATAATGTCTTTTTTTAACTGTGTTGATCGGCATGTGCTACATTTATATTTTTTAAATTCGCAAATCTGCTGATGCGTAGCGTATTCTATGTTTGAGTTCAATGCATAATACTATTCAAATATACAAAAGCATATGCTTGAGGTCAAATTATTCTCTTTCTTTTTAATCTAAGTGTAGAACAGCATGTGTTCCGCATATTTATATTTCTTAATTCGCAAATCTGGTGATACGTAGAGGATTCTGTATGTTTGAGTTCATTGTGTAATACTATTCACACATGCGAAAGTATATGCCAGAGTTCAAATCATTCACACAAGCAAAAGCATATCTCTGATTATAAACATGTAATCCTATGCACACATGGAAAATCATATGCCTGACTTCAAATTATTCACACAAACACAAGCATATTTCTGATTATAAACATGTAATCCTATGCATACACGCAAAAGCATATGCCTGACTTCAAATTATTCACACAAGCAAAAGCATATTTCGGATTATAAACATGTAATCCTATGCACATGTAATATACCTGACTTCAAATTATTTATACAAGCAAAAGCATATTTCTGATTATAAACATGTAATCCTAATCACACATGCAAAAGCATATGTCTAAGTTCAAACATGTAATCCTATTCACACATGCAAGAATATAAATGTCTTAAGTTAAAACATGTTACCCTATTCACAGACACGAAAGCGAAAATAACAAGACAAAGTGAAACTTGCTGCGCTTCCACCCTAGACTACGGATGCATTCCCTCCGAAAGATATGTTCGTGTCTTAAGCATAAACAAAAACACAAAAATACAACCACCAGCGTCAAATAAATTTTCATCAGGAATTGTCATCGCAACTGCAAAATACAAAACGAATGGAGAGTGACTTTTCAAGTGTAGAAGTTGAAGAAATACGGAAAAACAGAGAAAATTAACCGTCAAACAACCATCCAAAAGACTAAAGAACGAACTAACAAAGGTTAAAAATATATGACCTTGAATACAATCATTACTCAGATAAAAATAAAGGTTTCAATGAATCAATTTCGGAACAAATCAAGCAGAATTAAGAGTGAATTAAAGGAAAAATTATCAATATCGGTGGCAATATGGAAATCACCCATGTTGACGGTCAAGTGACATCACTTGAACGATCTTGCTTGAAATTAAAGTTTTATCCGTCGTAAAACACTTTTACATAGATAACAGACGAAAAATAATGGAGGATAGTGCTAACACACACACACACACACAAAATGAGTGACCAGTGAGACAATCTTTACGAGAATACTGCGACTGAGCAATTGGATCAAGACACTTCTCAACTACTTGGCCTCTAAAGGGGAGACGCTGGCTTCCGTTCTTTTTCTGGGCGAGTACAGGAAATCTGTTTGTATGCCAGTCCCATCAGCCTCTGACCTTAGACAGACAGGCAGAGAGAGAGAGAGAGAGCGAGCTCCTGGCCAGACAATGTATGGATGGATGAAGCCCGTCAGCCAGACGCTCCATGTAATGATGTCATCAATATACTCGTCCCCACCACCCCCGCCCCTCGCCCCATTCCAGAAGTCCTTCCTCGCTGCCCTTCCATTACCATTCCTCTCCCATTCCAGGGAACACCTTCAACACTCGGGTGAATTGTGACGGCAATTACCGGTTACGATGCTACTGTGTTACATGATGGAATCTTGAGCTCTGAATTCCAAAGGCTCAGGTGCTGACTGACTCTCTCTCTCTCTCTCTCTCTCTCTCTCTCTCTCTCTCTCTCTCTCTCTCACACACACACACACACACACAAATACATTCCCAGAGAGAGAGGGAGAGAGAGAGAACACTGTGTCAAAATCGCTCCTGTTAGTCAATTTCAATTGTTCGAAGATTTTTTGAGAAAATCTGTAAATCAAACCATGAAAAAAAATAACAGCATCAAACCCAATAAATACAATCATCTTCAATAAAGATTATATTTTAACTTCACAAAGAAATAAAACTTTCTAAACTTGCACCAAAACGAAATAACACTGAGAACAAAATAATAAAGCAGGCAATAAAGAAAAAAACTTACACTGACGTTTAAATCCAATAACAGGAGAGCGGAAGGAAACGAAATGCCCAAACATACCAGTGACAGACTCCTCATGCACAAACCGTTCACTCGGTTAAATCAAACATTCATTTCTCCGCCAAACACAGCAACTACAACAAATCAAGCAGACCGCAATCGCTCACTACTGGAACAGCAATATTCAAAGCAAACATCAAATATGAACACGGGTGCGTGAATATATAAATGGTCTGCAAGAGCAAGGGAATGAATTTGTGTACATGTATATATGTATGTACATGTAATACCCACAAACACACACACACACACAAACACATGTGGATGTATTCTCCCACTTAGAAACAAGGTCTCATATGGCCCCCCCCTCCCCCCAACAATCTTATTTCACTCTCTCCCTTGATCTAGTGCTATGATCATTGTAATCAAGGTTTTCTCCTGCTAAATATAATATATATATATATATATATATATATATATATATATATATATATATATATATGTGTGTGTGTGTGTGTTGTGTGTGTATATACTCAGCCACTCGGAAACAAGGTCCTGATATGCCCTCTCTCCCTCTCTCTCTCTCTCTCTCTCTCTCTCTCTCTCTCTCTCTCTCATTATCCTGCTCTTCTTCTTGTGGTCATATGCTAGGGTTATTGTATTGAAGGGTTGTCTCCTTGTAGTATTTTATTTAATTTTGTATACATACACGCACATTATATATATTATATATATATATATATATATATATATATATATATATAATATATATATATATATATATAGTGCGTGTATATATACAAATTTATTTTAAATAAAATACTACGAGGAGCAACCCTTCAATACAATAACCCTAGCATATGACCACAAGAAGAAGAGCAGGATAATGAGAGAAGAGAGAGAGAGAGAAGAGAGAGAGAGAGAGAGAGAGAGAGAGAGAGAGGGCATATCAGGGCCTTGTTTCCGAGTGGCCGAGTAGCAACAGGGCCACCTGGTACTAATGGATGACGGATGGGAAAACAGAAACCTGACGAAAGGGAATTTCTGAGAGGCTGTCAAATAATTCCCGGTAACTTTTCCTAACCTGTCTATACGGTCGAGGAATGAAGCCTTTCGCGAGGGTTACAAGGAGTTACAAGTATAAGGATGTCTCAAAGACTTATTAGTCCATCCGAGGAGACATCGGGTGCGGGTAGGGGGAGCCGAAGGAGAGAGAGAGAGAGAGAGAGAGAGAGAGAGAGAGAGAGAGAGAGAGAGAGAGAGAGAGAGAGAGAGCAACTTTTAGTTATTCCCAAGTAACAACAAGGAAAGGGTGGCTAGTAAATAAACATGAGAGAGAGAGAGAGAGAGAGAGAGAGAGAGAGAGAGAATCCTGACCCACAGATGTCACTAAGACAAGAAGATAGTCATTCGAGGTCACACGGCCCTACCAGTGCTACTGCTAAACTACTACTACACGTCGCCAGACCGTAAAATCAATCCCGTTGGCATCTGCAGTGTCTATAGTGTGTCCGTCTGAAATGCTTTCATTCGCTTTATCTGCTCCTGATTTAATTCCATCTAAAAGTGATAGTCCCTAGACTGTTTGAATTCGTGTATTTGAATTTTTGCTTGGATTTGTCTTCACTGACTCTCATAAGCACAACATTTATCATAAACTTATCATAAGCAAATCATTTATATAATATGAATTACTTTCATCCTATGTGCTCGTACTGTCTTATACTGTGTGCTGTATTTCATCTCTCTCTTCGTCTTAATTTCCCTAATCTGTACAGAAAAATAGAATATTTAGAATTGGCATGATAGAGAAATTCCTAAATACAAAAAATACAGTGAAAAGTGAAAGACAGTAATTACTGTTACTTAATTAAGTGGTAAATAATCCAAACGAAGAATTAAAGGAGGTAGTGTGTGTGTGTTTGCTGGTTTGAGAGATACAGAGGGGGCGGGGGAGAGAGAGAGAGAGAGAGAGAGAGAGAGAGAGAGAGAGAGACTCTTAGTGACAAGCAAGCAACAACACTGAAACGATGATAGTAAACGAACACGAGAGAGAGAGCGAGAGAGAGAGAGAGAGAGAGAGAGAGAGAGAGAGAGAGAGAGAGAGAGAAAACTCCTAGTCACAACAAAGCAGCAACAATGAAACTGTCATAGTAAATAAAAACACGAGAGAGAGAGAGAGAGAGAGAGAGAGAGAGAGAGAGAGAGAGAGAGAGCCATGAGGGCAAGCGGAGAGACAAAAACGACCGAGAGGACGTTTAATCTGTCGGAAAGAAGAGAAAGGGAAATGGAGGGGAGGGGCGGAAAACTGTTTACCCTTGGACGAACAGGAGGTCAAATGCGATTTAGATTTCTCTGAGTTTGCCGCGCGGGGACACTTAGACCACAACAGAAAGGACGGCGGAACCCACAGGGAAGAGAGAGAGAGAGAGAGAGAGAGAGAGAGACTTAGACCACAGGAGTAAGGACAGCGGAACACACAGGGAAGAGAGAGATAGAAAGAGAGAAATTTAGACCACAGGAGAAAGGACGGCGGAACAAACAGGGAAGAGAGAGGATAGGAAAGAGGAGAAATTTAGACCCAGAGAAAGGACGGCGGAACCCACAGGTAAGAGTTGAGAGAGAGTAGAGAGAGAGAGAGAGAGAGAGACCACAGGAGAAAGGACGGCGGAACCCACAGGGAAGAGAGAGAGAGAGAGAGAGAGACTTAAACCACAGAAGAATGGGAGCGGAACCACACAGAGAGAGAGAGAGAGAGAGAGAGAATCCATATTGAGACGGATAGAAAAAAAGGTACATGAAAATGAGACTTGGAGGAAACGAGCAGAACAACAGTACAGGGAAGAAGAAGATGATGATGATGAAGAAGAAGAGGGGAAATATAGCACCCCAAAGCCGGAGATGAACTAACGAGGACGGAAGACAAGGCCAGAAGGAAAACGAAAGTCGATGATTGAGGGAGGAAAGGAAACCGGGAATAAGGTGGATTAAGCGAAGGAGAAACCGATTAAAAGAATGAGAAGAAGACAGCGATGCAAAGGAAACTATTATTAAATGACATGGAAAGAGGAACCAGGAGAGGAGGAGAGAGAGAGAGAGAGAGAGAGAGAGAGAGAGAGAGAGAGATCCCGCGGGTACACAGGATAATCACGTTGAAAAGAAGAGAATAAGCAAAAAAGATGAACGGAGGGAACAGCTAATACGAAAAGGGCATATGGAGGAGGGACGATGAGAGAAGAGGTAGGAATAAATGACCGTAAAGGGAATCAGAGGAAAAATGTTATTGAACGACATTTAAATACAGTAAATTGTATATACATTAAATGGAATTAATAATGTCTTTGGTCATCGAAGCCGGATGATAAGCATTTGTATTAAAGAAAAGACTCAAGACACAACTTTTCAAGAGAGAGAGAGAGAGAGAGAGAGAGAGAGAGAGAGAGAGAGAGAGAGAGAGAGAGAGAGAGAGAATGTCATACGATCTCCCTCGATATTAACAGAAAACGAAGGATAGCGCTTAAGAGTTAATGGAAAATGTAATAACTGTAATAATGGGAGAATGAAAAGGAGAAACGACATGCGAATGTTAAAGAATGAATAACATAGCACAGGAAAAAAACAGAAAAAAAACGGAAATAAAAAAATAATAGATAGGAAAAGACAGCTGTGCCATAAACAGCCGAAGAAACAAGGTCGAGTTATTCAGGGTAAGCACACCTATAAATACACATATATATGTATACATATGTGTATATGTAAATATATATATATATATATATATATATATATATATATATATATATATATATATATATATATGTATATATATATATATGATATATATATATATATATATATATATATATATGTATGTATGCATATGTATAACAGATCACGAAAGTTAGGAACGTGATAAATCCATAATAAAGATAAATGCCACGAAGGAAAAATAAAACGAAGGGAGTCTGCGAGATCTTTCGCTGAAAAGCCCTTTACTTAAGCAGCTACTGACAAAAATACGAGAAAAGACAATACAAGAAGGTTCGTATAACTGACAGATAGGGATTATAGAAGGATTAGTGCCTAGAATCCGACACACCTGGAAGATAAGAAACCTTCCCAAACAAGCATAAACAAAGGGTGCAATAAAGAAAGGTTTAAGAATCATCTCAGATACAATCTCCAGACAATTAAAGGATTATAGGTGACAGCTATACGGAACCTGGTAGACAAAAACCATATTCACAAAAAATGACAGACATACATTACAATAAAAAATTTTTTTTTAATAACTCTAAGGCAACTGATTTTTATTTAAGTCAGTAATTATATATTTGAGGTCATTCTTAAACATGTTACAGATACAAGGGTCTAAATGAAAAAGGCCACGACTAACATTGAAATTACAATGAAAAGTAATTGTATTAAAGCAGATTCTAAAAGATTTCGTGATAAGTACATCTCTTGACCGTGCAATTTACTGAACTGTCAATCCAATTAATTCGGTGGTTGTTTTCACTTAAATGAATAAATAATGCATTAGATTTTTGCCCAGTTTTTACAGAGTATTTATGCTGGCTTAGCCTTACTCTAAGCCCTTGCTCGACTGTCCCAGGTAGAATGAGGGACAATCCATACATGGAATTTTATATATTATGTTGTGCTTTCTCGGTGGGCCATTTTTATTAACATTCTTTTTTAGTGTGATATTATAGTTAGAAACAAGGTTGACATTAAAGCTTTTAACAATGGTTTAATGGTTTCAAATCCGTTAAAATAAGGCAAACTGAGAATGTTCTTAGAATTTTCTTTCTGTGTGTTGTTTTCAGTATAAAACTTTTTGTGGGCTTTATTAAAACAAATGTCTAATATATGTGAAGGATAGCTAAATCTTTCCCTATTTTTCTTATGTATTCAATTTCTTGATCCAAATATTGTGGAATGACAATTCGTAATGCTCGTAAAAAACATAGAGGAAAAAATTGATATTTTTATATTAAGATGGTGGCCTGAGAAGAAATGAACATAAGTTAAGTTGTTAGTCGGTTTCCTATAAATACTGAATTTACATTGAAATGGTTCTCTATGTATCAAAACATCTAAGAAAGGGAGGCAATTGTCTTTTTCTAATTCTAGAGTAAACTTAATCGATGGTACCTGGTTATTTAATTTAGAGAGTAAATCATTTACATCAATACCGACAGGAAGAACAGCTAAACAATCATCAACGTAACGATACCCACTTTACAGGAATATGAATGATATTAGGTAAGTAGCGTTTTCGAAGAATTCCATATACAGGTTTGAGAGCAATGGTGATAAAGGATTTCCCATTGCCATGCCAAAAAATTTGTTGATAAAATTCACCATTGAATATAAACTTACAATCACAAATGCACAAACTCGTGAGTGAAATAATGTGACTTATAGGTAGAGGTAATTCATGCTGAGTTAGTCATTGCTAAGATATTCTAAAATAGAGTCTATAGGGACTTTAGTAAAAAGAGAACATACGTCAAAACTAACGAATCTAACGAATCTACCTTACTTATATGGATTAGTCAAAACGCACAAAGAAAATAACCCTATGCGGCCTATTATCAGTACTGTTGGTTCAATTTCATATAAAACTCTCGAATTATATCACTAAGATCTGTCCCCGTTACTTGGAACCATCTCCGATTCTCATATATATAATTCTCTAGATTTAGTTGTATAAATTATACAAAATTTGCTCTTTGCCTACTGATAGATTCGTTAGTTTTGACGTATGTTCTCTTTTTACTAAAGTCCCTATAGACTCTATTTTAGAATATCTTAGCAATGAACTAACTCAGCATGAATTACCTCTACCTATAAGTCACATTATTTCACTCACGAGTTTGTGCATTTGTGATTGTAAGTTTATATTCAATGGTGAATTTATCAACAAATTTTTGTTTTTGGCATGGCAATGGGAAATCCTTTATCACCATTGCTCTCAAACCTGTATATGGAATTCTTCGAAAAACGCTACTTACCTAATATCATTCATATTCCTGTTAAAGTGGTATCGTTTACGTTGATGATTGTTTAGCTGTTCTTCCTGTCGGTATTGATGTAAATGATTTACTCTCTAAATTTAAATAACCAGGTACCATCGATTAAGTTTACTCTAGCAATTAGAAAAAGACAATTGCTCCCTTTCTTAGATGTTTTGATACATAGAGAACCATTTCAATGTAAATTCAGTATTTATAGGAAACCGACTAACAACTTAACTTATGTTCATTTCTTCTCAGGCCACCATCTTAATATAAAAATATCAATTTTTTCCTCTGTTTTTACGAGCATTACGAATTGTCAGTCCACAATATTTGGATCAAGAAATTGAATACATAAGAAAAATAGGGAAAGATTTATGCTATCCTTCACATATATTAGACATTTGTTTTAATAAAGCCCACAAAAAAGTTTTATACTGAAAACAACACACAGAAAGAAAATTCTAAGAACATTCTCAGTTTGCCTTATTTTAACGGATTTGGAAACCATTAAACCATTGTTAAAAGCTTTTAATGTCAACCTTGTTTTTTCCTATAATAACACACTAAGAAGAATGTTAATAAAAAATGGACCCAGAGAAAGCAACAACATAATATATAAAATTCCATGTATGGAGTTGTCCCTCATTCTACCTGGGACAGTCGAGCAAGGGCTTAGAAGTAAGGCTAAGCCAGCATAAATACTCTGTAAAAACTGGGCAAAAATCTAATGCATTATTTATTCATTTAAGTGAAAACAACCACCGAATTAATTGGATTGACAGTTCAGTAATTGCACGGTCAAGAGATGTCTTATCACGAAATCTTTTAGAATCTGCTTTAATACAACTTACTTTTCATTGTAATTTCAATGTTAGTCGTGGCCTTTTTCATTTAGACCCTTGTATCTGTAACATGTTTAAGAATGACCTCAAATATATAATTACTGACTTAAATAAAAAAAATCAGTTGCCTTAGAGTTATTAAAAAAATTTTTTTATTGTAATGTATGTCTGTCATTTTTTGTGAATATGGTTTTGTCTACCAGGTTCCGTATAAGCTGTCACCTATAATCCTTTAATTGTAATGTCGGAGATTGTATCTGAGATGATTGTCTTAAACTTTAATTGCACCCTTGTTTATGCTTGTTTGGGAAGGTTTCTTATCTTCCAGGTGTGTCGGAGGATTCTAGGCACTAATCCTTCTATAATCCCCTATCTGTCAGTTATACGAACCTTCTTGTATGTCTTTTCTCGTATATTTTTTGTCAGTAGCTGCTTAAGTAAAGGGCTTTTCAGCCGAAAGATCTCGCAGACTCCTTTCGTTTATTTTTCCTTCGTGGCATTTATCTTTTTATGTATGCATATGTATACGTGTGCATCTGTGAAAAGATGGGAAAACATCAAAATCAGGAAGAGAGAGAGGGAGAGGTGGTGGCGTATTTTAAGAGGGATACGATGCACTGTTAATTTGCCTTCAGTGAAGTGTAATTGTAGCTTCATACGCAATTCAATAGGCAGGTAGTTGTGTATATTATTATTATTATTATTATTATTTATTATTATTGTATATATATACAATATATTATATATACATACATAACACACACACACACACACACACACACACACACATGATATATATATATATATATATATATATATATATATATATACATATATTTACATGCATCCGATATACTATACAACCAGAACAAGAATGATCATATGCAACCATCTCCATCAGAGTCACCCAGTAATAAGCGAGAACCGACTGGAGGAGGAGGAGGACGACGACGACGACGACCAAAGAGTGTCACGTAGAGAGCAGTAAGTTAAGATGATGCCTCAGCAATTATTCAAGGAAGGGCAAAGGGCCGGAAGGGGGATGGCTACGAGGAGAAAGGAAAGGAAGATATATTGGCTCGGGTTATTTCGACGAGAAACTAAGTCGCACTTTCCCCACTTGTTGACACACTTATAACCAATGTGTAAAAATTTATATATATATATTATATACATATATAAAACGTATATATATATATATATATATATATATATATATATATATATATATATGTGTATAAGAACGCAGGTACATTTACATACACATGGCATGACGTGAGTATATATAAATGACAAAATTTTAAATTGGATAATCTATAATATAATATATTAATATATATATATATATATATATGTGTGTGTGTGTGTGTGTGTGTGTGGATAATAAATATACAAACATGATTCCTTATAAGAAAACAAGTGCATCTCGTACCACCTAATATCTGTTCATATCATTCCTTATGACAACAGTATTCCAGTTCATTAATGCGGTTAAGAAACTCGCCCCCGCCCCCCAGAAAATTCACCTACATTTAATACTACCGTATTTTCGTTACCATAACTTACAAGGTATATTTCCAAATATGTCAGTAAAAAAAGAGAATTTCAAGAATTTTTGAATACGAGTAAAAGATTAAACAAAATGCTGGACGTTTAATAAACTATTTCCAGCGATTTGGGACAAAATTCCACGAAGAGACAGCCGAATTTCACCCAAGACCTTTCAAGGTCTAAGCAATTACTACATGTGTGTGTGTTTGAGAGAGAGAGAGAGAGAGAGAGAGAGAGAGAGGAGATGAGAGAGAGAGAGAGGGGGGGGGGGGGGGGGTGAGAGAGAGAGAGAGAGAGAGAGAGCAATCAACAAATAATCAACGATTTCCAAGGCCATTCTATTGGCTTCGTTTTCTAAAACTGTCATATTATTACTGACAAAAATATATGATTCCAGACATGTCGTGCGTCCTCGATGAAAGACTGACTCTTGAAAGAATGAATAAACACGTAGTATAATATATACTACATATACATATATATATGATATATATATATATATATATATATATATATATATATATATTAACACATATACACATATACGTGTATATAATATATATATATATATATATATATATATATATATATATATATATATATATATACCATAGTGTGTGTTTGTGTCTATAAGAGAGAGACAGACAGACAGACAGTAGCAGTAGCAGAGATGGCTGGTGTCCGTGGAAAGCCGGTGGCAAGTACTGATAATCATGTCCCATTAAACTTCCATCGTCATTCTCCAGCTGATAGGACCAAGGAGAAACAATTAATTTCGGCCATTTTCTGTTTAATTACACTTTTATAATCTTGTATGCTTTCCATGGGGATGGGGATATATATATATATATATTATATATATATATATATATATAATATATATATATATATATATATATATATATTAATATAATATATAATATACGTATATATATACGTATATATATATATATATAGTGGAGTATATAGAGAGAGTGAGAGTTTAGTAAGAGATGAGAGAGAGAGAGAGAGAGAGAGAGAGAGATGAGAGAGAGAGAGCGATCGTTTTCTAGGCCTTTCGAGAATAGGGAGGGAGGATTTTACAACACATTAAAGAAAATTATTAAGGTTGGCCGAATGCCCAGACAAGCGTTAGTTTCGAGGGGCCTCAGTTATTCATTAATTAAGTTTATGGTGTATATGTAAGGACCCATAAACTCGCTCCTTTTCTCCCTCACTCAAACACCCGTCGGTCGTGTGATTATGGTCTTCTCTCTCTCTCTCTCTCTCTCTCTCTCTCTCTCTCTCTCTTATAAACTCACACTATATATATATATATATATATAGTAATATATATATTATATATAGTATATACGTATATATATATATATATAATATATATATATATAATATATATAGATATATATATATATATAGATATATATATATATATATCCCCATCCCCATTTGGAAAAGCATACAAGATTATAAAGTGTAATTAAACAGAAAATGGCCGAAATTAATTGTTCTCCCTTGGTCCTATCAGCTGGAGAATGACGATGGAAGTTTAATGGGACATGATTATCAGTACTTGCCACCGCTTCCACGGACACCAGCCATCTCTGCTACTGCTACTGTCTGTCTGTCTCTCTCCTCTTATAGACACAAACACACACTATATATATATATATATATATATATATATATATTATACCAACAGTATATGTGTATAGTGGGTATATAATATATATATATATATATATTATACACGTAATAGTACACGTATAATATATATATATATATATATAATATATATATATATATATATATATATATATATATACCCATATTTATCTACAGCCTCGACATATATACACCTACACACTAATATATATCTATATATATATATATATATTATATATATTACATAGATTATACATTACATATATATAATATATATATATATTATATATATATATATATATATAATATATATATATATATATTAATATACCAATATAAAAAATTCCATAATGCTGTCCACTTCTATCCCTAGTTATTAGGACAGGTCTACGTTACCTGGCTATTTGACCAACACGCTTAATTCAAATGTAACAATAATTATCATGATATTATGTACATCTAATATCAGAATAACCAAACACACACTCACTAATTGGAGATAAAAAAGGCGTAGAAAACAAAAATCTAAAGCATTAGCGATATACAAAAAAACAATTAACTTCA
>NC_061096.1:32050467-32060467 GCF_015104395.2 Macrobrachium nipponense
TGTGTGTGTGTGAGAGAGAGAGAGAGAGAGAGAGAGAGAGAGAGAGAGAGAGAGAGAGAGAGAGGGGGGGGGGGGGGGGGGTGGGAGAGAATGAGAGAGGGTGGAGCGAGAGAGGGTGGAGAAGAGATGAGAGAGAGAATTCCAAGTTCAATATGGATCCCTCTGCTAACGAGAACTGAACTTTTATTGCACAGGACGAGATTCTGGGGGATTAGTCATTTCATATTACCAGGAATTTATTAATAAATGGCTGCGCGAAACCTAAAATAGAAGGATCTGATTCTGCAGCACAGCTATGCATTCCCACAGAGAGAGAGAGAGAGAGAGAGAGAGAGAGAGAGAGAGAGAGAGAGAGAGAGAGAGAGAGAGACTGTACAGTATCTCTTACTTAATAGTGTACCTTTCTTGTGGCAATCTGTGAAAATGAAAATAGGGTGTAATTATTTACTTGTATCTAAATTGAATAAATATTTCAAGAAGCAATAATATCGGGCTTTGAACTGGTAATGCAAGTTTTACACAAACAAAAAATAACATTACTAAAAATAATTTAAAAAAAAAGGGTAAACATATGCTGACTTAGAAAATAAACATTACAAAAAATAATAATAAAAAAAAAGGGGTAAACATTTGCAGACATAAATGGCTATTCATCAGAAAGACCAAGGTAACGATGAATCACACCTTAAAAGTATTATATACATTAAAGAAAATCCCTTCCCACGCAAAACTGCGCCCATTCATACGTTTCCTCTGCCCTCTATGGCTAGATACCCGAAACTGTTGATATACGCAGAGTATAAAAACATAACTGACCCTAAAAAGAAGGCAAATATACGGTTATAGTACCGGTCAAGTGAGCTTCGATGTTTGCTATGGCACTATGCCTGCCATAGAAACTCCTAAAAGAGGAGTATGGCAGAATGTAAATCCTCCACTTAGGCCTATAACACTGGGGAGTAACACGGATTATCCAGAGGTCTTTCGACTATCTGTATTTTAGGCAGTTTTTGTGTATCTATACACCACCAAAGTAAGTATGCATCTGCCACACACACACACACACACACACACACACACACACACATATATATATATATATATATATATATATATATATATATATTAGAAAACCCTCCTATTCATTATTAGCAATTGTAATTACACACCTATTATTGTGTATGATGTTAGCGCCAATCTATTGATTGCTGATCGTAGCGGACAGCATGGATGAAATACCTCATGTTTTTAATGTATGTAATCCTTGGAAATGTTTACTTCCAAGCTCTGTCAAGAATACTTTTGAGTTCGTTATCCGGTGGCTTGAGATTCACTTGTTTCTAGTAGTTATTAAGTGGTTATTTGTTATTAATTTGTTATTATATATTCAGACGTGATTTAAAATAATGAAAGTCTTTGTTTCATTTTAACTTTAGTTTGATCATTCACCTAACATATCTACTATACCTACATGAAGTGTTGCCCTCAGTACTGAGAATTGATGAATAGTCGAGTGGAAAGCTGAAGTTGTGACTATATATATATATATATATATATATATATATATATATATATATATATATATATATATATATATATATATATATATATATATATATATATAGGGAACCAGTCAAATATTTATAAGTCATACAATCGCAGTCTACGTCGCGTTTAAGCCATCTTAGGATTTATTTTTCTTATCACATCGCCAAAGAAATTAAACATGTCCCACATTCATACATAATGGGGAACGAGAGGAATAATTGTGAATTACGCAGTCGCAGGATATGTCAAGTTCGTTTAACTTTGTGCCATCAAATAATCACCAATACTTTCAAGGTTATTCATAGGCCAAGCCGTGACATATACCTTCTCCCTAGCAATGGCTAAATGCAATGGCTTCGGTTTACTCAAGCTCCTCGAACTACCCTTCCAAACGTAATTTCGTTCCTGGGGTCAATGTCCGAACACACACACACACACACGCATGATGAAAGTGCTATTGGAAGAGCATCATCTGACATTAAATTTGAAAGAACATACTGTTTATGACAATTAAATAAAATATTTGAAAATAAAACATATCGAGACCGAGAAAAAATGTAAGTTATTTCTTATAAAGTCGCTAACTTACAGGCAGTTTCATGAAAACAGATTATACATAAACGTAACCAAGGCATAGCACTTCTCATTATTGAATAAATGCAAAAATGCAAATTGCAAGGCAAAATGAATCAACCGAGGAATCTGCATCTGGCCCCCAGGGCCGTAATGAATTAGTTCCCTAGTTGCTATTCAACTGTTGATGGTGGCCCCGAAGGGTAAGGGTAGAGAGAGGGAGAGAGAGAGAGAGAGAGAGAGAGAGAAGTGGTAACAGACAAATAGATAAGTGATCCGTCCCAATGGACACCATTATGTCATGACTGAAATAACACATGAGGGTCACTGATCAGATATTCTCTCTCTCTCTCCGTAAAAAGATAGCACCACAATAATAAAGGATATGATAAAGCCATGACACATTTTTCTGAAATTTAAAATTCTCTGGATGAGTCCCCACAAAATTAACTCTCTCTCTCTCTCTCTCTCTCTCTCTCTCTCTCTCTCTCTCTCTCTCTCTCCATAACAACATCGCTTGACAATAATCTATGATAAAACCATAACAATTTTTCTGAGGATCTATCGGACGATCTGGACATTCTCCTGTCACAAAACTCTCTCTCTCTCTCTCTCTCTCTCTCTCTCTCTCTCTCTCTCTCTCTCTCTCTCTCTCTGCATGAAGGGCACCGAGCATAAAGCGCTTATTTTGCATATACCTTGATTGGTTCTATGCAGCTAACACTTTCCCCCCAACGCAAAACGGAATAACCGGGAAATAAAAAAAAAAAAAAAAAAAAAAAATTGAAATACTTAATAGCACGGGGATGGGGTTAATGCTGAAAAGGCACCAAAATGAAATGGCCGGCGTGCGGGGAGAGAGAGAGAGAGAGAGAGAGAGAGAGAGAGAGAGAGAGAGAGAGAGAGAGAGAGAAACTCATCTGGAGAATTAGAAGAGAGAGCTGTTAATGTAAGAGTAAGTGTTTATTGCTTTATCATAGATTATTTTCGTGCAGTTTATATATATATATATAGAGAGAGAGAGAGAGAGAGAGAGAGAGAGAGAGAGAGAGAGAGAGAGAGAGAGAGTAAATACTGCATTTTAGATACAATACAGAAAGCAGAGGGCAGGCTGTGATATAATAAAAGAGACTACTCAGAAAAAAACGCGAGAAAAATGAATAACAGCGATGAAGGTGAAACGAGAGAGAGAGAGAGAGAGAGAAAAAAGAATAATCCCCACAAAGAGGATGAGGATGAAACCTTTACAAAAAAGAAATGACACTGGAGAAGATGGCCAGGAAACTTCTTGAGTGATATAAGGAAAAATAAAAGGAGAGAGAATGGAGCCATGGAAGGATGAGCGAGGAAAGAGAGAGAGAGGAAAGTGAGAGGGAAAGGAGGGTGTGAGAGGAGAGGAGGGAAGAAGAGGGAGGGAGAGGAGAGGGACGGCAGGGAGGTCCAACAGGATCAAAGTTAGGAGGCTGGAGGGGAGTTCGAAGGACCACTGCAAGTCGGACTAACTCTCCTTACGGGCCTCGATAGACCCAGTAACCAAAGGTCAAAAGATGGAAGAGAATACCAGTCAATAAAAGGAGGAGGAGGAGGAGGAGGAGGGGAGGAGGAGGAGGAGGAGGAGGAGGAGGAGGAGGAGGAGGCGAGAGTGAGATTGTGAAAGTAGAACACGCGGAGAATTTGGGAGGTGGAAGCAAAGGCGCAAATTGTTAATAGAAAACAATGTACCTATTTTGACAGATTAACG
The DNA here is from genome assembly GCF_015104395.2 of Macrobrachium nipponense. Taxonomy (NCBI): domain Eukaryota; kingdom Metazoa; phylum Arthropoda; class Malacostraca; order Decapoda; family Palaemonidae; genus Macrobrachium; species Macrobrachium nipponense. Next base: position 32,054,330 of record NC_061096.1, read on the forward strand.
ATCGACGAAAGAATTAACGATCAATATAAATCACCATCATAATCATTTATAATGCGAAGATAAAACTATGGTTAAGGAATGAATTCACGTAGCACGATTCCACAGATGAGAAGGCCGACTTGTGAAGATACGTTGGAAACAGAGCAGTTAGATGCTGAATAAAAATTAGAGCTGCATGATAAAAATTCGTTATGGTTGGTATAAATCGACATAGATAAATATTCTTTCCAAATAAATATACAAAGGTGCCCCTCTTAAGTGTGACCTCAAGAAAGGGAGGAAAAATCCAAAACGTGGAATGACTCTAGATTTTAAATCATTGGCAAAACGCCCTACACAGCATTAACCAATTAATGTGGCACTCCATAAAGAGCGGCACAGATACTCCAATCAATTACCAAAGACAGAACTGAAACTGGAGAACACGAGAGCCCCAGACACGACCGACAACAGCCATAAAACAAAGTGATGAACGAGGTCATAACAGCGTCACAAAACGCCTACTTGCTGTCATTTTGATAAACTGAAAATAATACAGAACAGAAAGCAATCAGTGGACTCAATAGTCTAATATAAAAAAAATTAATGTCAACAAGATATCTAGCCTTCACCACAGCTTACAAAATGTTTTTCAGACAGTAAACCATCGTTCAGAAATAGGGTTTTAATTTTTAAATATAGAGAATTCCCAAATAACGTCATAACTGAAGTGCAACTATAATAACAATGAGTTTAAGAAGTATATAATTTAGTTCGGGGGGATAAAATGGTCTACCAGGAGGCAGAAGCTACCTTGAAAAACTGGCACTGATCAACAAAATGAAGTCAACAGAATTGCAGTGTGGCACCAATAACTATTTCAATGAAAAGCTATGTATAAAATTTGCAGCGAATGTTGTTACAACAACTGCAATAACTTCGAAGAGTTTACCACTCTTCATTAGCCTTCAAACGATTTTTTTTTTTTTTTTTTTTTTTTTTTTTTTTTTTTTTTTTTACAAAGGTAACTTGGTAATGGCCATCAAATATTTAGTTTTCTATAAAGGAATTTCTATAAAGGAAAGACGAAAAGTGAGAATGATACACGAAGCTTACAAAACACACAGAAAATAAATAGTACATAAAATACTGGGATGAGAAACTGCTTCCAAACTCGAAGAATTTATATTCTTGTACACACAAACACATACACACACACACACACACACACACACACACACGAATATGCGACATAAAACAATCATATTGTTTTAAAATACGACATCACAAAGATCTCTCTCTCTCTCTCATAAAAGTCAATACAAATAAAAGAAAGGGAAACAGGAAAGCGTTATATTACGGACAGTATCTCTCCGTATCGTTTGACAAGGGATGATAAAACTAACTCACTACTGAAAACAATAATGTTTCCATTGTTTTATCAACATCCTTCGTGTTTATTTCCCATTTCACATTGTATTTTGAAGTTGAATATTACAATATATATATATATATATATATATAATATATATATATATATATATATTATATAATATCCGAATACCACAGGAAAAAATGACAGGCAGAAGGTACAGGACCAGGCGCTTTCTTATGCTTATTCAGGCATCGTCGGGGCACAAATGCAAACACGAGGAAGCACTTGGAACTAACCTTTGCTAAGACAGTAAAGACGAAAGCACTTGGATTTCTCCTATCATTTTCCAGTGGTATTCGCTTATTTAATGAAGTTACGTGCATCTACTGTGATTTTTGGGTACCAAAAATGTATAATATATTATATATATATATATAATATATATAATATATATCTATAAGATAATATATATATAATATATATATGTATATACATACATATATATATATATAATATATATATATTATATATGTATATATTTGTACATCTATACATATACACATAGTATATATATTACTGAATCACGAAAGTTTGGAACGTGATAAATCCCATAAATAAAGGTATAAGGCACGAAGGAAAAATAAACAACGGAGTTGCTGCAAGATCTTTCGACTTCAACGTCCTTTACTCAGCAGATAAACTGAGTTTTTATCTGTTGAGTAAAGGACGTTGAAGTCGAAAGATCTTGCAGAAACTTCGTTGTTTATTTTTCCTTCGTGGCTTATAACTTTATTTATTTATACATTCATGCATGCATACATACATACATACATACATCATACATACCCATATATATCTATAAATATATTTTATATATATATATAATATATATATATATTACACACATACATACCATGCAAGAACCAACGTATGATACGGCAACCTGTTATAGGAGAAAGTGAAAGAATTGGAGTCCACAGCCTACTTTCGCTTTTCCTTCCTTTCAAGGATTTAAAGAAACGTATTTAAAAAATCACTAAACAAAACATCAATAAAAAACGAGAAACGAAAAAAAAAATGCCCGACCCTTTAAAAAGGTATAAAACGGAAACCGTGTGAAACGGAACGGTTAACGCGACGGCTCTCTGTTATTTGTCAAACCCTTCGAGCTTTATTTGACTCAAAAAACGTCGAACCGAAAAAAAAATAAAAAAAATAAATACAAAGGCAGTTATTTTTCACTATTTCATTTACGGGAGCCATGAAGTGATGATTTCGGGCAATCAGGCCGCCGTAACTCATGGTGCCAAATGCTCATATGACGGCCGCATATTTTCACATGAGGGGAATTCAAAAATATCCGTGACTCACACAACATATGCGGCCACTGAAATATTTCTTTGTTAATGAGGATGTCGAATATCTATACGTGAAATTCGGCAAAGAATAAGCTATTTTTGGCAAAGAATAAGCTATTTTTGTTTCTAAAAAATAATCGAAGATAGACAATTATTCTCGTCACTATTGAGACCTGAGTCAGCATTAGAACATTAATTGGGCATGTATTTCTCATTAGATAACTTTCCATCCGGGAAATAATAATTCGCTCACAAATATAACTTCATAATCATACTCACTTACTTATGAAAGAAGTTCACTATAGTAGATTCACATCAACCGTGCAGGAAACTCTCAGTCTCTCTCGACAGTTCACACGGGAAGGATTTATGTTTCATCCCTCCTGAGGGATACGTCTGTCAAACGTATCCCTCAGGAGAGGTGGAACATACATCCTTCCCGTGTGAACTCTCTCTCGAGAGAGAGTGTTTCCAGCCCTGTGACTGGCTTATCAACAGCCAATCAGGAGCGTCGTAAAATACGGGCCTGGACATAAAATGCAAAGTTGAAGTGAATCTACTATAGCATCATTTGATAACTGCACTCATTCACTTACGAAGGCTTCCGAAAAATTGTATGTGTGGCTGGTTGCAATTTTAACGCTGTAGTCTTTTAAGATAGCAAGTTATGATGATTTTGACTGAAACATGTTCCTTGGCCTTTTTACAGCCACACAAACACTAATATATATATATATATATATATATATAATATATATATATATATATATATATATATATATATATATTATATATATATATATATATATATATATATATAGAATTTGCAAGTGCGTTCACATAATTTCTCCAGACACAGCAGAGAAACTGTAGAACTGTAAGCTTCAAGACAGGAAGAATTATGCATTCAGCAAAAACTGCCACGAGAGAGAGAGAGAGAGAGAGAGAGAGAGAGAGAGAGAGAGAGAGAGAGAGAGAGAGACTGCATATACTTAGGAGAAATTAGGCAATATTTTGGAAGTATGCAAGTTACCCTGACGTATATTTTCCGAGCATTTCACCTAAAACGTCAAATTATCCTCGCGCTTCTCTCCTGAAAGACCAACGAATATACCGAAATATATATGTATATGCTAACCAAAATGAAAGGAAAATGGGAAAATGAGGTAACACAAAACTTTTATCTGACGGTACTTCTATAAAAATAATTACAAGCGTGTAAATATAAATTAAAAATAGTTCTGGTTTTATATCCATAAGAAAGGAATGTAAAAAACAGAAATAACACACACACAAATGAAAATACGGACGGATATACACATTTGTTTTTCTCAAAACTATTATGAAAGAAAAATGGAGTATTTAGTGAGCTAATAGTTTTATAAATGAGTAAATAATACGCAATTCCTACTGTTACATAAACACACTTTTTTCGACTAATTAAATACTCTAATAAGATTATTCAAGAAATATGTACCGAGACTACAGCACAAAGAACTTCCATACATCTGAACCTTTTGCACTTTTTTACATTGCATTTTCAAGTGAGGTATGGAAGTTTTAAAATATGATAACTAATTACAGTCTTTTTCCATGGTAAATATTCCTAAAGCATTTATATATACTCAATCTATTGCTACTGTACATCCATCCCAAATATAATTATGATAATCTGAACTAACAAGCTTGGGCCTGAGGAAACGGCACATTTTTAGACACGAAAAAGAAAAATTCCACTTACTTTTAAAAGTAATATCCACCCTCCGGCAACTGTTAGGCAAGGAAATATGTATCGTCATATGCAATGAACAAATTGCATATGACGGGCCAGAGTGTATTTACGTGGTTATAAGAATTCCATATCGAAGAAAACATTTCCTCTATCTCTCTCTCTCTCTAGTCTGTGTGTGTGTGTGTGTGTGTGTGCAATTTTTAAAGAATATAAAATCTCTTTGATGAAAGCTAGTTGACCCGAAAGAACCTGAATAATAATAATAAATAAACTTAAATTCTTGTAAAACAACACTCAGTAACCAAACCATTATATTTGAAAATGTGAAGCTAGGAATATAAAGGAAAATCATGTTCCCAAAATGGGAACGTTGGACTGTAAACGGTTAAAATGTTTTTAGTTCTAACTTTAATTATATTAATGATAGCAACGATAACTGTGCCCTAATTTAGCACTGAATAACTAATATTTATTTCCAAATTTTATTCAATATTTGCAACAAATATTAAACGTTCTTCAAACAAACAAACAAAGCCGACTAAACACCGAGAAAAGCAGGCTGCTGAGAAGCTGCAACAAATGAGAAGAGGGGCAGAAGAGCACTAAGAAGAAGACGCAAAAGACCTCAAGAAAAGTGGCAGAGAAAGAGAAAGAGAAAGAGATGGAGAAAGAGAGAGAGAGAGATCGTCTGGCCCCTCGCTATTGCTCCCTGAGGCGTCGCCTGCTGAAATCAACTGAGGTTGAAGTTGTGAAGGAGGGGGGAAGGAATATGAAGGGGGGGAGGGGGGGAGGGAGGGGAGGGGGAAGGCAGGGGGGAAGGTTGGAGAGAGAATAAGAGGGTGCAGGAGGGGAAACAAGAGGAGACCCATTTTCAACAGAGGCCTTCCCAACTCCTCCCTCTCCCCCCTCCCCCTCCCACCTCTGATTGAGGGGGGAGGAAAACCTTGCCCCACTTCTCGCCAATTGCCCGACAGATGACCGGACGGGTATCGTCGTCATAGATTGAAACCATCAGGAAGACGCAGGGAGCAACGCAATGAATCTTGTTCAAAAAAAGAAAAGAAAATTCTATATCAAAATATAAAAAAAAAAAAAAAAATAAGTATCCGTATTATCATTCCCCCGTAAGCATTACCCAGTAACATAGGTCGTTCCATAAAAGTGTCAACTTTCAGTTTCACAGAAAGCATCTCATAATCAAATTACTAAATTCTCTGCTACTAACCACAGCCGACTCATCATCAATTACTTCAATCTATTCTTAAATCAACGCCACATTCAACCAACTATCAGGTGCTTAATTCTATCTCTAGATCAACAAAGCTTCTTGGGATTAACGGATCTCGCAAAAGTCGTTCTGCATCGATTGTTTGTTTGTTTGTTTGTATGGTACTTTTACGCTGCATGGAACCATGATTATTCAGCAACGGGACCAACGGCTTGACTTGACTTCCGAACCACGTCGAGAGTGAACTTCTTTCACCAGAAATACACATCTCTGACCCCTAAACGGAATGCCCGAAAATCAAACTCGCGGCCACCGAGGTGGCAGGCCAAGACCATATCGATCACGCCACTGAGGCGCTTTCTGCATCGAACCCTAACCTCTAGCTGGTGAGCACAGCATCATATCCATTATACTAAGATTATCATCATCTCTCGTATCTTAATCTTTCAAATTAAATAAGCAATCA
>NC_061096.1:32067967-32082967 GCF_015104395.2 Macrobrachium nipponense
AGCATTTAAAAAAGAAATGTTAAGTTTCTCTTGAATAATCAACTTCGACAATATTCAGGTTTCTCTAAAAATAATCCGATACTGAATGGTTACTAGGGAAGGAAACAAAGTAGCGAGATGAATTCCTATGTGTAGAAAGTGTACAAAGTATGAGATACTCCTCGGGATTACTTCGCAATTTAGTTCCATCGCAACTTTTCAGTTATTTTGGAGAACGAACAAAAGAATTTAGAAAAGTACATAATACGTGACATCTCTAACCATATAAAAAGGGAGCAATGATAGACGGAATACTGATGCAAATTTAGAAGTACAAATGTGATGTGTATGCACTGCACGTGTGCTTACACATGCATAAAAATGCATATGTCAATGGGTGTTTGTAAGAGTTTCTTCTTAGTACTGTGCTATCCTTGATCCCTTCATTTTGGAGATAAATTTTGCTTCTGTGGTTTTGAGTAGTTTCAAGGAATGTGCTTTTAAATGATTCGTGTGGAATGTTTCCTGTAAAACGATGACTAACATATTTAAATGAATAATTTAACGAGATGAAAACAACGTAAATTTGCAAAATGTACGTTAAACTAATGGGAAATCAAAACAGCTATCCAATAACTACTAAACCTAACCTAGGGCCCTATAAATACTTGCAGCACTGATACAGTATCATCCAAATTCAGAGTGATGTTTTGCCTATGTTTAGCCTATGTCCACACAGCATGAAACACTTAAGAGAACATTCCTGTCTCCGTTCAACGCTCTCTGACTGAAAGATCACACCACCACGAGAGTGTGTGACATACTACTGCAGGTGACTCCCCTGGGGTAGTACGCCACCACAGAAGACTTGACCAAGTAACACCACAACATAATCCAATGGAGGGGGAGGACGTCGAATACTGTTGGTAATACCTTGGAGTGGAGTAGCGGTGGGCGTGGGCGTGTAAGGTGAGTGGGGCGGTGAGAGGGCAGAGGTGGGCTGCAGCTGTTGGTGGTGGTGGGCGCGCTCGAAATGAAACGGGTCCAGGGGATAGTCTCCCTCGAGGGAGAACCCCCGGCCCAGGGAGTATTCCCGCCCCGGGGAGCACTCCAAGCCCAAGGAGAACTCGGGATCCAGCACTGTCACAAAAAGGAGGGAGAGGGAGGGGGAAGTGGAGAGGGGGGGACGACAATTTGAAGGGAGAGGGGTGAAAGAAGACAGGGTGAGGTAGACGTTGGAGGTATTGGAGGGTGAGTGGTGGGGAAGGGGGTGGGAGGGGTCACAGAAGGGCAGCGCACCAAAAGCCACAGTGTTAGTATAAAAGACATGATCTTCGGAAGCTTATTCAAAACAGGGGTGCGTATACAAGCTGAGACACACACATACTGTGCACCCGTTCAAGTGTTAATAAAAAAACCCCAAACACTTAACTTAAAGTCTCTCCCTACCATCGGCATATGCAAGTGATCAAGACTGAGCAGACAAAAGTGCTGGCATATCACAGAGACGTATCAATCGGGAACAAACACAAAAAAAGCTGGGAAACTGACAGATAACCAAAAAACTGAATGGGAATAAAGTTACAGTAGGCATATCACAAGATGTCAAATGCAAGGAAAAGTACCGAAAACATTAACAAAAAAATTAATTTAAAAAAACAATGAAATGGACATATCTCAATCAATATATTTTGAAGTATAGAAATTCATATTGTACTGACCTTGAGAGTCAATCGAAAATAAATCCTCATTATAAGAAAAGGGTCCAAGGGTCTAGATTTCATTTTGTTTTGTCAAGAAGGGACATTAAACCCCTAAATTACAATCTACTTCATCTTTAATGTTTTCAATACCAGCTGAAACTGCCGATGGCACAAAGACACTACTTACGACTAAATATTACTAGAAATACGAAGCATTACCGAAATGTTCCTTTAAAATTACCAGTATCTTATTAACATTTAGGTACAGTTTTCTCTATTTACTCTCTGCTCACTGCCTTCTGGGTAGGAAAGATTTGGAAAGTTTATAATATAAATACAGTGGAAATGTCACAAGCTTTGGTAAGCTTAAAAATGTATCGCACACTAAAATAGACAATTAACTATAGTATCGAAACAGGAAGCCATAACTTGACGTCATTTCGGTAAAGCTATTTCTATCTAGGTGCTAATCAGTAAAGATTAGGTGCAGCAAGTACAATAAAGAGAAGACTTAGGTTGTTATCAAAAGTAATGTAAGGATGTTAATCGTTATCAGTGATGACACGACAGTTTTTTTACGTATAAACCGGGACTTTTAGTTGGAGAAAGTTACTAGAATCATTCTCAACATTTACTCGAGCTAACTAGAGGCTCGACGTCACGAAACAAACATCCGGCAGACATGTTAAGGATTACTAATGTTAACACAGATGTGCAATGATGTTTCCTGATCTATTACCGAACACTGCTTCATTACCCAAAATAAATGGGTGTACAAATGAATTAGGTGTAGTCTACCGTAATACATATAAATATATCTGACAACTAAATCTGCTAAAATTGTGAAATTTTAATCGATAATGCCTTAACAATACACTTGCAGTAAACAGACCAGCATCTCATTCTTAAAATACTATCCTTAAGTACTAGGGGATATATATATATATATATATATATATATATATATATATATATATATATATATATAGGGAATAACTGTAAAATGTTATACTAAAATTACACCGTAGGGATTAGGTCTAATTTAAAATACAAATAAAAAATCTCGCACTGAAGAGTATTTTATCTGAAGGTTCCGAAAAGGGGTTGGAAATCCACTGAACAAAATATCTCGCTTCTAAGAGAATTTTGACAAAAGGTAAACAAAGTAATATTTTTTGTTCGTCTTTCTTTTTTTCAAGATGATTACTTACTTCTTGGCGAGGTTTTCGGAACTTCAACATGAAAAGGATTTCATGGTGATATCAAAAAATAACATTTACTTACCTCTCGTAAGATGTCGATTAAACAAGCATTGGAAAAAGAGAATGGAAAACATGCGGGATGGAAAACACCATATTCGGCCTCCATTATAACCAGACTAATGTGATCAAACATGCACTACTGAATATGTAAACGATCAAAGTCACACTATCATGTAATCTGAACTATGATGTGCGTATATTTGAGTTTGAAACGTCTAACAAAATATACCAAAAGCTAAATTTTACAGAATGCTGATTACCATGCCATAATCAATCATTGACAGACCTTTTCAATTTCTCTTCAACTTCCCACAAATTATTTTTTATTGCCTACTAAACACCCTAAACCAAGAAGCTCCAACAGTTCCTAAATATGACCTTTGTTGACAGGAGAAATCAATATGTCGCTCCACATAATATTTCGCGCAATATAGTACTAGTAATCAGTAACTTTATAAAAAAAAAAAAAAAAATTCGTCCGTTAAAGTAATAATAATCAGTAACTTTATAGAAAAAAATATTTCGCTCAATAAAGTAATAATAATCAGTAACTTCGTAAAAAAAAAAATATTTCGCTCAATAACGTTATAATAATCAGTAACTTATAAAAAATATTTCGTTCAATAATGTTATAATAATCAGTAACTCTGTAAAAAAAATATTTCGCTCAATAAAGTAATAATAAGCAGTAACTTTATAAAAAATATTTCGCTCAATAATTTTATAATAATCAGTAACTTGATAAAAAATATTTCGCTCAATAAAGTAATAGTAATCAGTAGCTTTATAAACAAAAACAAGGCAATTCAAACAAAATGTCCTATGGTCAAAATCCCTAACAATAAGGGGATGTAACAAAGATGAGGATTTGGTCGATAATATACAACAGAAACTTGAAATTCAAGTTGACATCTTACAAAGGGGACAAGATTCTTCACAGACTTCGGAAACATCTAACAATTCAAACTGACATCCAGTATGAAAACTAGGGCGCTGGAAAACTTGAACGGGGGCAAAACGGCATCACAACTCACAAAACTTCTCGATAAATACCAATTTCTTTCTTCCGACACATTTACAGAACAACTACAGGAACATTTAGCATCGTGAAATACATCCCTCTACCCGCTCCCCCTACCTTCCAAATCCCATATCCGACCCCACCCCTCCTGATTTACTGATGTACTTTACGCGGTGACGTTAGGCTTAGCTTCAGGCCTAAGGATACAACAAAACCCATAAACTTTTTTTTCTATTTCTTTTTTATTTTGTCAGAGGTCATCAACGGCCACTTCTTCCTTCACTGCAACAAAGATACTTCACCTGATGAGCCTTAAGTAACATGTGTTTTTTTTTTACTTAATAAAGAAATGATCAGGTTACCAATTAAGCAATAAAAAATGCATAATAATAATTATGCCATGCCAATATGGCTCATATATATTGTTCGGTTATTCATAAATCTACATATAAATTTAGCATAAAGAGAGGATCTCATTAAACATATCTAAAAATGACGATCAATACGTTATCAAGTAACATATTAAATCAAAAGTGTTAAATGGAAACTTTAATACAATAAGTCTCTTATTACTCAACAAATTTACGTTTAGTTTCAACCGATGGCAAATGGGGCTCTACCAAACACGTTGTCCTAGTTGGGTACAAACCGCCTCAATAAATTAATTTATCAAGTAAACACAAGTCTAACGAAGTTCGTCCTCCTGGTGCACGACCATAAAAGGTTACATTCGTGTACTCCAATGACTAAAACCACGATATATAGTACCTTGTGTCCCTCTTTGTTAAGTTTATTGCTTTGACGCTGTTTTAACTGCTATTCCCTTATAATTCAGGGATGCAAATACAAGTCAAGACTTCAACTCGCGAAGCGAAGCAGTTCGGTAATGCTTTCAATCTCTCCGTTGCTTTGGTTATATTAAGCTGGAAACTTGATAGCAAGAGCTTGCTTTAGATTTTTAAAATTCTGATTTACAAATCAGTTTGTGGTGTAACTTGGAATCTGAACTTCGTTTAATTAAAGGATACGAAGACGCCTCTACAGATTTTAAGACTAAACGTTAACGTCAGATACAGACATATGAATCAATTTCCTATAACTTTAAATTATCCTTATTAAATAAAGTGATACACTATTCACATTACTATATCACGTGCTGCTGTAAAACAAACATTCCAAAAGGTTCGTCGGAGCAGAAAAGTTAGCCAAAAAGTGTTACTGAGAAATATACAGATAAATAAACCACTTATCATTAAGTTTCCAAAGTAAAAATAACTGCTTTGTCTGAAATGATTACCAGAGGTCAAAATTATAGCTGGACGTGTGAATCTACTAGCCTTTGTTTATGAAAGATCCTGTGAAATAACTTGTAATTTCATTTGGAAAGTTCGACGATATGGATGACTCTTGTCGATGTCAAGCTACTCACAAACGGGAAAAAGACTAAAATAAAGAAAGAAACTCTACGGTCATTACACCCAGCATTTAACTTAATCCCCCAACCAATTGATTTAGTGCGCATCACGAATCCATTTTATTCTGTTCCTAGACAACACTAATAACCTCCGGGATAATGAGATATACGTTTAACATTATTTTAAACACGAATGTTCAGGGAAACATATTGTACTTTATATTTTGTAATTATAATGCAATTCTAATTAGTGTAATCCTGCTGTCATTTTTGACAAAATATACGCTAGTTCAATATTAATTTCAAAATATGTATCAAAGCAGATCGAAGCAGCAGGGACTTTTATTTTCTAAAATCTTCCACTATCTGTACAAGATGAAAAGCAAAGACGCCAGAAATATGTCAATTCTGTTTCTCAAATCTTTTATCATTTTTATAATATCATCGTTGATCAATAATATATTCCGATCATTAATATTCTTGTAATCCTAAAAACAATAACAATAACAATTTATCTACATAAAACATGCAAAATAAACAAATCATGAATACATAAGTAGTTCATTTATTGCATCCCTCTATTTATGCACTAAATATGCAGATAATAGTTACTATGGGTCGGAAATACGAGTTAATGTATCAAATTTAACTGGAATTGCATGCTAAGTGCATTATTTAATATATATATATATATATATATATATATATATATATATATATATATATATATATATATGTATACATGTGAGTGTATGTATACATACATGAAATGCTTATGCATGCATGTATGTATATGTGTATATATGCATACATACATGCATTTGTATGTATATTACATGTGAATGTTATATAGACATAAGTATCTTATGTCTATATATACATACGTATGCACATATATGAAGCCATCTTAAATCGCAAAACGTGCCCTGTCAAACGCAAAGCAAAAAAAATAAAATAAAATAAAAAAGTCATTCCTAACTGGCATGACCCTACGAAATTCATTCCAAGTAAGGAAAACGAACCTCTTACCCACATCTCAGAACTCCGATGGCGATGACAAGATTTTCTCTAAATGAAAGTGGTGTCCTTAAGGGGATTCATACTTACATTTCTTGGGAGACTTGACTGAAGTGAATCTAATAGCAAGCACGAGGATGAAGAGAAGGGTCACCTAAAGATTTGGTGTCTTAGTCCTACGATAACTTTGTTCATTGTTTGTTTGAGTTTTTTGGTTCGAATGTATGTGTTTGTGTGTTGCTGTTGCTGAATGCTAACATTTTTATATTTGTTTCACTAACAGTCCATCTTCTCGTGTAACTTATCAGTGGGGGAATAAAAAGAAAAATTTTGGAACAAATATAAAAAAGCAACTATAAAAATAAATTTATATAAATATGTTTGTGTGTTGCTATTGTTGAATGCTAACATTTTTATATTTGTTTCACTAATAGTTTATATTCTCGTGTGACTTATCAGTGTGGGAATAAGGAGAAAAGTTTGGAACATGTTCTATTAAAAAAAAAAACTACAAAAATAAACGGATATAAATGTCGAAAAATAAAAACCATGAAATAATTTTAATATAATACACTTAGTACCCTGAAAAATCAAATAAAATCTAATATCTTTTAAACCTGAACTACCCTTCAAGTCTTCTAATATGTAAAAGGAAGAAAAAAAATTAAACCTACATTTCTCCCCCTCTCCCACTGAAGACGGCCCATAAGTTTCCACTCCGCATGCATACACACACACACACACACACACACACACACCACACACACCACACAACACACACACACCACACACATATATATATATATATATATATATTATATATATATATATATATATATATATAATAAACTTAAATAACCCTGGGAGTTCAGACTCCCACTGAATCAATCATCAGACAATTTTCCCTGATGTAGTTCCGTAGTAGAGCACAAACACTATACTGAATTCAGCTGTCTAAATACCTTACTATATAGACTAACTGATCTCCAGGGTTCATATTCTCCTCAGGCCTCACTCATCTTTTTCAAGTAACAGGAAAATGGTATAAATACCCTTAGCTCAATTATTTACTCAAATTCTGTATAATGGCCGACCTGATTCTAACTTCCAAAAGCAGCTTCACGTCACTGTCGAATACCAGATAATTTAAGGACAATTATAACTTTCAAAAGCTGAAATAAGTGGAAATCTAAAGATTTAATGACTTACATACAATATAAACTACGGTTAAGGGGTATTTTTAAGAATAAAAAGGTGTGATCCAACTTCCAGCTTACTGAGACGCATGCAAGATTTTCCCTTAAGGCACAAGTTGTAAACATTATATTCCTAACTTTTAACGTAAATTAAAACTTGCTAAAATCTATGGACACATAGAGCCTTGTTTCACCCACGAAAATTAAACTAAATACGCTATATTTTATAAGAATCAATTTTCTGTACTGTTATAAACATGCACATTATTTATTTCTTACACTGTCACTCTTAATTAAAAAAATCATAAATATCCTATCCTAGAATTCCTGTATTTTTAACTCAAAGCGAAACACCTTTTTCAGACTTTTTCAGGCTCTTCCGTAGACCTTTCCTACTCCCCCAGCAACAACAGCAAAATAGCTCGTAGGCTTACTCCCCGAGTAAGCGAAAAAATCAAATAACTTTAGATAAAAAACTTAACAATACCATAATTATAACGGGAGAGCTTTCAACGCTTTTGTCCTTAAAACAGGATTACAAATTGAGAGCCAAACCAACAATAAGCATTAACTGTCATGTACTTAAAAAGAAATTCACCACCTATGACTTCCAGGACATCACGATCGATGCATGATAATTGGGCATTTTCGGTTTAACAAAAGAGCGAAGGAAGGGCGTTAGTGTATATATATATAACTACCACAAATAATAAACAAAGATTAAAACAATAAAAAAAAATTTTACATATAGCCTTACCAGTGTTTTAAAAAATGTGCAGATACGGAATTAAAGCGATCTAAACAAAAGAGGTTTATGTGTACGTTCATTTGACCTACATTGCGATGTATTATACAGTTGTACGTGTATGTCTAATTCACCTATATTGAGATGTATTATATAGGTGTACGTGTATGTCTAATTCACCTATATTAAGATGTATTATATAGGTGAACGTGTACGTCTAATTCACCTACATTGAGATGTAATATACAGGTGTATGTGTACGTCTAATTGACCTATATTGTGATGTATTATACAGGTGTACGTGAACGTTTAATTTAACTACATTTCGATGTATTATACAGGTGTACGTGTACGTTTAATTTACCTATACTGAATGTATTATACAGGTGTACGTGTACGTTCAATTTACCTATACCGAGATGTATTATACAGATGTACGTGTACGTTTAATTGACCTATATTAACATGTATTATACAGGTGTACATCTATCTATATATGAATGGTCCACCCAGAAGTAAGATCAACGGAAGGTCTTCATCACCCTAACGCTAATTCAAGTTTAATTAAGACATCCATAAAGAACAGACGAGAGAGAGAGAGAGAGAGAGAGAGAGAGAAGGACTCTTACCTATGGGCGCTTTACTACTCGAAACGAAGGATACTCACGGGAGTCGCTGAGAGAGAATCCCAAAGAATCGTCCTGATGGAACGAGTGAGTGAGCGAGCTGATCTGAGCGGCCAGCTGACTGAACTCGGCTGACCTGACCATGGCGTCACCTGGGTCGGTGACCCCCACGCCGTCCGACATGCCCAACCGGGCAACCAGCAACCAACCAGCAACCAACCGACCGACCAATCATCCAGCAGCATCGAGCGGTAGTTACACAGCAGTGGTGGGAGGACCAATAGCGGGTGATGGTGGTAGAAACGTTGATGGTGAATTGGTTGTGACGGTGGTGGTGGTTATACAGTAGCGGTTGGTGGTGGTGGTGGTGTGGTTGCAGTAGCGGTAGTAGTAGTAGTAGTAGTGGTAGTTGGTGGTTGTAACAGCAGCAGCATAGAAGGGGTGGTGGACGTGGGAGAGAGATAAAAAAAAAAAAACGCAAAAAGGGGACCAGTTAGTACAGGATCTAAGGAACCGAGACCACTACACGACACGTCTACAAGGATACAAATGGGGTGGGGGAGAGAAGAAGGAGAAAGAGAAAGAGAAAGAGAAAGAGAAAGAGAAGGAGGAGGAAGAGGAGGAGGAGGAGGAGGAGAGAAATCGACAGAGAGAGAGAGAGAGAGAGAGAGAGAGAGAGAGAGAGAGAGAGAGAGAGAGAGAGTAGGAACAGAGGGGAGGTAGTAGACAGGTAAATACCACCAGGTTGTAATGAGCACTACTACACAAAAGCACTTAAATCAATCACCTGGCGGAGGGAAGAGATTAAGACATTTGCGGAAACACACTGCCGGGTGAGATAAAGTGGGGATGAGGGGCATGAATGCTTATGAAAAAAAAAGGCATTGACCAAGTTCCCAAAAACCATAATGCAAAGGCAAAACCAATTTTTTTATGTGCCTGCCACCAAATGCCTGTCAAACCTGGAAAAAAACACAGCCTTGGCCCCAGAGCTTAGGGAGTGGCAGGGGGTACAGAAGCCAAATAAAACATTCCGTGTGGACATAACTCTCCAAACAAACCGTTATTTTGCTCTTTTCAACGTTTTAAGTCTGGTTACTGGCTTCTCTGGCATCTGCCTAAATTAGAATATCATTTTAAAAAACTCAAAAATATTACCATGAACATTCCTTACAAAATGGGAACGGTTCTCTTTAAAAAAATTGACAAAAAAGTTATACTTATACTACTTTATAAATGTAAAGAACTCTGGAGAGGCAAAGCATATAAAAGAAGCCTTAAACCAATACTTATTCATCTTCCAATACTCACCTTTGCTGACGAAAGCATATTGGCAACAGAACTCATTTACTTACGTATAGTATCCCGTTCACAGACGAAATGAATCGTTTTCAAAAAGATGAATTGTTTTACCTTTTTGTACACAAATGCTATTGACACTCTTCCTTCTTAATATAAATAAATAAAAAACAAATTCTATCCGTTAATAATGCAAATAGAAAACAAGCTCTGTAGTTAAACTAAATCACCTATAAGGCCTAAAGCAAACACTAGCTATTATTACTTATCAATTTGTCAATTGAAAAATAATGCACAAGAACACGCCTGAAAAAAAAACTACCACCACAGATCTAAGCATCAAATGAACTAGATGTCAATATGCATATCACATAAGTTAATCGTTCATTGCAACCCAGCAAAACTGCAGAGACAAAAAATCGACACCGACGCTTTATGCATCATTCTGATATTGCTTTATTCGCAAAGGCAAGAAAGACTTCCTGGTCGTATGCAATACGATCTTGCAACGGCAAACTTTGTGCATATTTCAAGCAGGTGCCTGGCGAGTTTCCCAAGGCGAGTCACAACAGCCTTTCTTTTACAAACAACTTTGAAAAAATTAAAAAATTAAAACAACGAAATGATAAAAAGTGTTGCGACAAATTGTTTCACGAAGTGTTAGGATAACTAGCTGGGTTATATTAATATATCTAAAATACGGCAACTATCTGGGTTATCAATAATTCTAAGATACGATATTACAAATAGTATCCTTTAAAATAAATGAGCACATTCGGTTTAAAATCATTTTACCTACTGTATACTACGAAACCAATTACTCATTACAGTGCATCTAAAAGGCAACGAGATACCTTTCGCTCTTACGTCAAGTGAGCGTCAACTTACTTAACAATAAACAATGACTATAATTTTAGCTGATTTTGAGTCTACTAATATAACTGATAAGCTATAACTACTCGAATCACTATGAAACAATTTGAGGTGCAATGCCAAACACAACTAATTACTGCTACTGAAATTCTTCAATTCACCAAAAAAAAAATAATAAAAAAAAATTTAAAAATCAGCCGTATGTGTCGTAATACATACCTAAAATACAAGACTCAAATCATACAGTTAACACTGCAAAAAAAACTACATGGCATGATCATGGAAAAAAGGAATTACCCAATATCATCATATTCATAATAATTACAATATTTTTTGTTTATTATCTACATGAATTTTTCTTCTGGTTTTTATGCATAATATTTATATTCATGTTCAAATATAAAAGCTAAGCGAAAAATAAAAGCATACTGAAGCGAGCAAGACTGAAAAACAAAACATTTCGTTTAGGGCTTGGGCATAAGACAAACGGTAACCCTCCCATGAACATGCCATCGCAAACTGAGACAGAGAGAGAGAACAATCGACTTTCATCTCCCTGAGGAAGTCGAACTACAAGGAAGATCGGTAGAAGTTTGCTTCCTTCTTTTTTCAGGACCAAATTTCAAACATTTTTTAAAAAAAGAGGTACGGATAAAAATGGTGAAAATCAACAACAGCCTTGTGCAAACACAAACCCAGAAGCGTGCTTTGGCATCGGTCAAGAAAATAAAATGAAGCGAAGGAACCAGAGAGAATGAGGAAGGAGAAAACACATCTCAAAAAACGCAGGTAACCAGATTTGAGAGAATGAGAAAGAGAAAACGTTTTAAAAGTTACACCAAAACGCAGCGGAGGAAGAAAAAACTGGAGGGGCAAACAGCTAAAACCAGAAGAGAGAGAGAGAGAGAGAGAGAGAGAGAGAGAGAGAGAGAGAGAGAGAGAGAGAGAGAGAGAGAGGTGCTAAATACAAAACAAATCTTTCAGCTACAGCGTGTGGGTGAACACATGGGGAAATTACAAGAGAAGCGTGTGGGCGGCTTTAACAAGTGTTTCATAAGACGGGGAGAAATACGCGACGACGACGACCCCATGGCAGGGCGCCGCCCTAATCCATGGGCGTCGACGGGCGTTGAGGGGTTGTACCTGGAGAGCCTGGCGAAGTGAGGGTGGAGCGACCCTTTCGGCGACTCAGGGTGGACACCCGGCTGGACGGTTCGCTGAAGCTACGACCTGAGGCCCAACATCAGACGGTGGAGGAGGGAGAGGGAGTGGTAGTAGTAGGAGGAGGAAGAGGAAGAGGTGGAGGTAAGGAGGAGGAGGAGGGAGAGAGGCAGTGCCACCCAGCCAAACATCAACACACGGCCACCACACGGGGTTTACAGGGCGGAGGGACAAGGCCAGGGAGACAGGACACCACACACAATTAGAAAATGACGTCAGACATCACGCCAGGCCATGACAGAAGCCGATTTGTTTACATATTTTATTTTGGGATAAAATTGAAAATCAAAGAGTGACACACACACATAATGAAGTAAAGAAATTCAAACGTGAAAATCGATCAAATATTGACAAAAAATATTTAAGATAATGGCGGTGGTATACGGCCATTTCAAAAACACAGGTGAACATAATAAGCAAAATGCATAAAAGATTTACCAAGGTAAATTGTGGAATAAGAGTGATTAAAATAATGGCATTAAGATAAAAAAAAACCAAAGACGGAAAAACAAAGTCGTGTTTAAGAGGGACAGTTAGTCGAGGAACGATAGAGGAAGACATGTTCATTGAGGAGAGGAAAGAAAGAGACTTATTAGAAAAATTAGAACAGCAGAAATCTTAAAATAACATATCAATATATATATAAAAATATCAGTTTTCAGTTTCCACTGAAATGAAAATGAGAAGGAAAATCACCTGAAAAACAGTTATAAATATGTACATTTTAACTTAAATTAGCAATCACATATGTAAATTTATTGAGTCAATTCCCCTAATATTTATGTGTATATATATATATGTATAATATTCAACCTTTGACTAGGTATTCCCCTCAGAACTAGGCCTCTTCCATTCTATTAACTTCATTATACCGGGGATGAAACTTCATAAAACCTAACATAACTTTCGTGTAATTCACAGAAGAGCAAATCATTCATCTTAACAATGATTATCCAGCTCATATTCGGTTTTTATTTGCTACTCTCAAAATAGGAATTGTTAACTTCTAGATATTCTGTGAAATTTAACTGAATGGTCAGATCAAAATGTTACTTCGGCTCAGATTTGGAAATAGGCCACGCCCACTCCACAGCACAGATGCCATATGTCAGAATTAAATTAAACGCTTCAACATTTCAGTAACCTCCATAAATACAAAAAAAGACTATCACTTAGTAGTGATTATGGTTTGCTCTACAGCTATCAAACTAATTTGTTCTAATTAACAACTAAGCTTCTGGTCTGATTCACTTACATTACTGAATGGTCACCTAAAATTATCATTTCATTCTAGATTTGGAAATAGGTCACACTCACGCCATGGCACAGATGCCATATGTCAGCACTGAACAAGAGAAATTACTATCATTCTCTAGTGATTATGGCTTTTCTATACCTATTTAACTAGTTTGTTCTAATTAACATCTTAGCTTCTCGTTTGATTCACTTATATTAATGAATGGTCACCTCAAATTATTATTTCACTTTACTTTTGGAAATAGGCCACACCCACTCCATGGCACAGATGCCATACGTCTGAATTAAAGAGAATGCTTCAACATTCAAGTAACATTCAAGGAATGACTATAATTTCAGTGATTATGGTATGCTCTACATCTACTAAACTAACTTGTTCTAATTAACATCCAAATTTCACGCCTAATCGACTTACAACACTGAATGGTCACCTCATATTATCATTTCAATTTACATTTGGAAATAGGCCACGCCCACTCTACGGCACAGATGCCATATGCCAGAATTAAACAGGATGCTTCAACATTCCTGTAACATTCATATAAACAAATGGAAGGCCTAAGATTTCCTAGTTATTATGCTTTGGTCTATACCAACTAAACTAATTTGTTCTGATTAACATCCAAATTTCTCGTCTAATCCGCTTATCTCTCTCTCACCTTCGGTCTCATCATCGTCGTCGAAGTCTTCCAGAGGAGCGATGTCATTGGGAGCGTTCATGGACATCAACGAGGCCATACTCTGCATGTCTTCGTCTCTGAGGACAGAAGGACAGAAGAGTCATTATAACTAAAATGAACATTTGGGGGTATTAGGGATAAATCAATCCCTTTAATTAACGTTCAGGTGCAGCTAATCATCACCTTTAACAATAAACACAATTAAAAGAATCGAGATAATGACAGCGACATTAACACCAACAGATGCAGCAATATAGACAGACAATGTGTTTGAGAAAAGCCATAATCAAAACACTACTAAAGAAAGACAGATGTAAACACCATTGCCCTATAAAAAAAAAACTACTGTACCAATGATAAAACCAAATATCTTTCAAAATAAATGTAAACACTAGCCCCATACACAAAAAACGAAAGTAGAAATGACAAAATAAAATATCTTTTATATCAGATCTCACTTCACTATTACAATGCCTGAATATCCGCCACGCAACAATGCAATGCAACTGGAGCAGAAAACTAATCAGCAAACGCATTCCTCTGCCCCGCTGACCAAATTATATTTGTAATCCTGAACGCGTCCTTGCAACAATGCAATTGTGGCAAATACCAACGCGTACACACATACATATACATTATGTATACAGTATATATATATGTGTGTATATATATATATATGTGTATTTGTATATATATATATACACACA
>NC_061096.1:32092967-32137967 GCF_015104395.2 Macrobrachium nipponense
TGTGAGAATTAAATGTCTGCAGACTGAATGACAACACTTCTAGCACCAAGCACAGGTAAAAAAAGATATTTAAGCAAAACACAAAAACCCACTGACAAGTACTTCAAATGAGTGAAGGAAAGTTGCACTTGAAGAAACGGGAGAACAAACTTGTAATGATCGTGTTCAACGCCACTAGGTAGTTAATGTAATCCGCAATAGTAACTGGACTATTTTTTTTTCTGGAACCACCAAAAATGAGGGGGTTAGTTCTGCTCGTTTCGTTTTCAAATTATTATTTGAAATTATTTCGTTAAATTAGAAAAAAAATAAGTAAATATATAAAAATTAATAAAGTACAGAAAAAATGTAATGAGAAACTTATGAAGGACTCATGAATTGAATATTATTTATAAATCAAATGTAACGAAAAAACATCTTGCATGGTGGACCACCTCAATGGCTCTAGCCAGAATCATACACAACTCAAGAACTGTAAAAAGCGAGTACAAAACTAATACTGATCCACCAAATCTAAAATCCTCCGCTACTCAAACAAGAAGTCGAATCTGGCCTTGGGACCGAAGTAAACATCCCAGCTGACTATTTACATACTCTCCTTAATGAAATTTCTTCGGTGTACACAACCCCAAAATTACCAACCATATCTCGCTCATAATCAACTTAGTGCAAACAGACTCCTCGTCAGTGGTCGCCCGATGTTTAGTTTCTACGCTCAACTGAGTTCTATGGATTAAGTTTGGTATAGGGCCTAATACCAGATTAAATAAGGGTATATATATATATATATATATATATATATGATATATATATATAGTTATATATATATACTTATACTATATACGACATGTCTTTTCTCAGAATAATTAATGCTATCGCATGCCTTGAATTATTTTAATCAATTGCCATATTGTATATTTCATCCTTTCACAATAATTCAAGTGTCATATGCCTTGAAATCTTTGAATTAATTCTCCCAGTGTAAGGTTTTTCGGTGATTAAACATGTATATATGTATATATATCGTTATATATATATACATATATATATATATATGTGTGTGTGTGTGTGTGTGTGTGTGTGTGTGTATTTCGGTGGACGAAACACAAATGGGGCTTAGAAGAAGAAGAAGAAGAAGAAGAAGAAGAAGAAGAAGAAGAAGAAGAAGAGAATTCCCCCAAAAAGAGACGAAATGAAAAGGGCCAGGATTCACTTTTATCAGTCATCAGAATCACCATTTAAAAAAAGAAGGGGGGGGCGGGTTGAATTTAGTAGGAAAAAAAATATTTAATGTCTAGACATTACCTTAATGCATTACCAGCACACAGGAGAATGTGCCGAAAAATCAACATTGAAAACTGCGTCCAAACAAATGTTATATATTGTTTATTCAACCTGTCTAATCTCGTTATATTAAAGATAAGAGAAATTTTTTAGTCTGATAAAAAATAAATTCTACTTTCCATGCATTATGGTTGAAGCTGAAATGAATTTATTTTTTTGGGAAGTAGGATTTAAAATTTTTCTCTGACATATAAAAATTATTAGATAAAGACAGAATGTATTAATTAATTATTAACGATAAAATTTTTCGCTTATTAATAATCAAAATATTGCACTCGACAACACAAAAAATAAACATAAGTTGCCTCTTGCGTTGAAATAAAAATGCACACCCACTACCGATAAACAAAATTTGTCCATTAAAACATCTCAAACACATTTTGATGTAGAAATTTACGATATCAATTGTAGACTACCAAAATTAAATACAATACAACGGGCAGTATGTGTTTCCCTCTCTATTTTCCTCCCTTGGAAAACTTCCGTTTTCTATTTCTTCCCCAGATGGGAAAATTCCGTTCTCTTTCAGTTTAGGGCAAACCCGTGTATCTCTCCACCTATAAAAATTGAAGAGGGACGCCAAGTCCTCATTTTAACAAAGCAAAGTAACCAGTCCTCAGTTTACTGAAGCAATATAATTAATATATAAACTGTATCCTGACTTAAGAGTACACAAAGTTTACTGAAGCAATATAATTAATATATAAACTGTATCCTGACTTAAGAGTACACAAACGACAGGCAAATAATAAATTTTAAAATATTTCGCATATCTGAACGAATAGTAATCAGTGTTTTCTTACATTGACTGTACGGGGGACTGCACAGTATTACATCCAAACGCTAAAATCATTATATACCCATACCTACAAATCGAGAGGGGTGGAATAATAACAAATTTTAGGAGCACAACATGCTGAAAGAAGACCAGTTATCTTGATCATAGGCAATCTTACAAGGTTGTTTTATATATAATCTTTCTCACTCAGAAATATTCAATTGAAATAAAATAATTATTGATAAAATAATCCACACGAAACTATAGGTTTACCCGCAGCTCGGTCATTTTACAATAATTAAATGGTTGACTATACTCATTTTTTTTTTTTTTTTTGTTTTTTTTTTTTTTTTTTTTTTTTTTCATCTGTCCATCCGCCTGTGGTGGTTGCGCATGGTAACACTGCGTTCTAGGCTT
Source organism: Macrobrachium nipponense (assembly GCF_015104395.2). Classification (NCBI taxonomy): domain Eukaryota; kingdom Metazoa; phylum Arthropoda; class Malacostraca; order Decapoda; family Palaemonidae; genus Macrobrachium; species Macrobrachium nipponense. The sequence continues at coordinate 32,095,507 of NC_061096.1, forward strand.
TAAATTGTTACGCTATGTGTAAGTTTAGGTAAATAAAAGGACATCTGGGTGTACATTTGCAACTGAAAATTGTTTTAATAATTTACTGTATGTGTTTGTTTGTTTGTATGGTGCTTTAACGTTGCATGGAACCAGTGGTTCTTCAGCAACGGGACCAACGGCTTTACGTGACTTCCGAACCACGTCGAGAGTGAACTTCTATCTCCAGAAATACACATCTCTAACTCCTCAATAGAATGGCCGAGAATCGAACCCGCGACCACCGAGGTGGGATGCAAACACCATACCAACCACGCCAACGAGGCGCCCTCATTTTTTTTTTTTTTTTTTTTTTTTTTTTTTTTTTTTTTTTCCTTTTTTTTTTTTTTTTTTTTTTTTTTTTTTTTTTTTTTTTTTTTTTTTTTTTTACTGTATGTGAATTAAACCGTTAATATTCGAAATAGGATATTATTTAAAGCCCGGGATGCAGTGTTACCATGCGCAAACACCACAGACGGATGGACAGATGGAAAAAAAACAGTAAAGTCTTCCAATCTTTAGGCCTACACAAGATTTGGGCCCGGCAGATGCCTAGAACCCTTACATATAATGTAAATGTTTTCCAGAAAGCCCTTAAGTCTGATAAGAAATTACTAAAATCTCTCCACCTGGCAGGATTGGAAACACGATGATTTATATTAGAAGACTAGTATTAATTCTTACCAATACCCATAAAAATACATGAGAATTTTCATAACGAACGGCTGTTATTATTGACCAATCCTTTCATTTTGACATGAACTTGTACACACTTGGTAATACCCAGCCAGAAATGTGTTTTGAAGCTAAAATTGAGGCCCCAAGCAGATGTATAACTCAATAAATTTGTGTGAATCTGGAGAAAAATTTTGATTGGTTCCTTAAGGAAAGAAATTAATGATAGAGGTAAATATCAAAACCGTGACAACAAGAACACAATTAAAGGAAAAGAACAATTCACACATAACCACCAGGCATGAAACTATGTAAAAATCATTAAGCCGCGTTCATCAGTCACGTTTCAAACATTGCAATGCGTGCTCAAATTAACTTAGGAAATTGATAATAAAAATAAAGGATAAAATAAAACCGCAAACATTTCCTCTGGCACGCACAACAGCATGGATCAAAGAAAGCTGCGGGGAAACAGTCTGCAACATATTCATAACGGCATGTTTTCAAAGCAACCCATGGGAATGCATGGTATGGCTTCAAAGGATCTCTCTCTCTCTCTCTCTCTCTCTCTCTCTCTCTCTCTCTCTCTCTCTCTCTCTCTCTCTCTCTCTCTCGACGACACGTCTGTAACTGTATCAAGAGGCTCATAGCCTTCATGTTTCTCCAACGTTCTGAATCTGTAGAGACAGCCCGTACAAGACGAAAAATGGAATAATGAACACAAATAAGAGAGAGAGAGAGAGAGAGAGAGAGAGAGAGAGAGAGAGAGAGAGAGATTGAACAAAGGTGAATGTCAGATCAGAGCTTCGTAAAATCAATGTCTACAATCACATTGACTTTACGTCCTCTTTTCCATAATAAGCTAACTTAGACGGCTCCAAATATAACGATAAAAGCCTGTATGTATCTGATGATCGACACCAATTTTGTTTATTAACACAGTTAGTAAACATACATATGATCCTCATTCAACTATACATATCTCTTACCAAACTTGACACCTCTAAGTAAGATATAAATTGGAGTAATGTATAAACAAAAAAAATATCCTAAACAAGTGCCCTTTGAGGATTCAACTTCTTTAATTAAATGCACTAAAGACACTTTATTCAGTTCCAAAGCACTTCGTTTAATCGACAGATCTGTTCACTGTAAGGTTACAAAAATCCTGAGATAAAGTTTTATTTTGCTTTGGTAATCTTTAAATGGGAAAGAATACACGCTTCCTTCTTTGCCTTTCCAGTCTTTTAATGTTCTCTAAGAAAGTAAGATCACATGAAATGGCAGTAAAAGATAGAAGCGTAGATATAAACAGCAACGTGAATCAAGACTTAGTTCACCTAGAATATCAAATAAACTGGTAAAATCCCTGGATGATGCCGAAGGCTACTATACTTTAAAAAATTGTACTGCCCAATAATGTATAAATAACTTCCAGTCCCCACGTTAACATACATTACTCTCAACTTTCTCCTCTTACAAAATCTCACATTTTTTTCTGCAAGTTCTCTATCATAAATGAGAACGGCAACATCTATAAAATTCAGCCATTCTGCACTCCATTCACAGCCCAGTATTTTATACAGCATTTTAAGCTTTTTCAAATTTCCTTTTCTATATTCTCATATCAATTAATCCATAATGTTAAGCAGCCATGGAAACACAAAACATCCTCGTCTCAGACCAACTTTTACACCAAAATCAGTCACTCCCCCTCTGTTAAAGCATATGCTTGGTTTCCATTTAAACTTTACATCTCTCTTATAAACTTCTTCTCTGTACTATACACCCTTAATATTTACCTCATACCTTTATTTTAAAAACAAATGCAGGTTCCTATGGTACTTACGTGGCCTTTCCTTCTCTGTACCATACACCCTTAATATTTACCCCATACCTTTATAAAAACATGCAGTTCCTATTGGTACTTACGTGGCCTTTCCTTCTCTGTACCATACACCCTTAATATTTACCCCATACCTTTATTTTAAAAACAAATGCAGGTTCCTATGGTACTTTCGTGGCCTTTCCTTCTCTGTACCATACACCCTTAATATTTACCCCATACCTTTATTTTAAAAACAAATGCAGGTTCCTATGGTACTTACGTGGCCTTTCCTTCTCTGTACCTACCCCCTTAATATTTACCCCATACCTTTATTTTAAAAACAAATGCAGGTTCCTATGGTACTTACGTGGCCTTTCCTTCTCTGTACCATACACACTCAACATCTAACACACCTTTATTTTAGAAACAAATGCAGGTTCCTGTGGTACTTACGTGGCCTTTCCCTCTCTTAAAAAGAGGCAGGAGAGAGTGAAGTCTAGAGACGCCGAGACAACTTTTTTACTCAAGGGTCTGAGCTTGATCTTGACGTCATGTTGCGTGCTGAACCCCGCGTACTGCTTCATGTTGATCTGCGCCGTCGCTACCTGGCGTCGCTTCCCTGTCGACGATACCTAGGTAGAAGAAATAAGGCGAAATAAGTGAAAAAATGACTATTCAACATATGCAACGTGTGTATATGCAACATATGTATATGCAATTGTGCACTCTTCTTCTTTTAATTTCCCACTTTTAAATGACAATCCATACGTAACATCATAGAACGATCCATTTCTACGATCAAACTTTAACCGTCAATGAACCTTCAACAACAACAACAACAACAACAACAAAAATAATAATAATAATAATAATAATAATAATAATAATAATAATAATAATAATAATAACTACCTTCAACAACACCAGCATAGTCAGTCAGTCAGTCAGTCTCTCTCTCTCTCTCTCTCTCTCTCTCTCTCTCTCTCTCTCTCTCTCTCTCTCTCTCTCTCTGCCATTGTTACGCAAATGAAATTGTATAAAGAATTCAAAACACACTCCTCGAAATTCAAGACATCAATTTGTCACATAAGAGAAAATTAATACAAACGTTTGAAAGCTGAATTAATCAACTACTGACGAATTTACTACCTAGCAAGCTTCATGTAATGAAAACATGTCAAAGTAATGTTGTGAAACTAAATAACCCAGCCCGTTCAGTATGTAACCTGATGTTCAAGAAGAAGAAGAAGAAGAAGAAGAAGAAGAAGAAGAAGAAGAAGAAGAAGAAGAAGAAGAAACACCATTATAGTATAGATACCCCTAAAACGAAACTAGTACCGTTTTCTTCAATTCTTAACACCATTTTCTATATACAATTTCTTGGGGGGGACATAACTCGTCAGAAGAGATAACGTTAGTGTCCATCAATGATGAACTATATAAATTGTTGTTAGCTTATTTCTTTCCGAATCCCGAAAGGCAATGATCCCTCACATTCATGTTGTTGAAACGTAAACATTTAAACTTGATTAAAGCAACTTTACGATTATTCTCAAATGTATAATAAGAATTATCATCAGCTGCCTCATTATAATGCAGCGTTTCTCAATACACACATAAATATTGAAATATGTTGGCAACTTGATGAAATTACGTTAAAATAATTGCATTTTCTTCTGGGCAGCCAAATTATGGAGGTATAATGCCACAGACGTGAGTAACTGATTTCATAATTAATACTACCTACTACTGTAAAATATGGAATAAAAGGATTTTTTTCTAAATATATACCTATGAAAATACGTTTTAGGAATATTATGTCTTGAATGAAAGATCAATGGAAAATCCTGGTGAGAGAGAGAGAGAGAGAGAGAGAGAGAGAGAGAGAGAGAGAGAGAGAGAGAGAGAGAGAGAGAGAGATGAAATTCACTAACATCCAAGAGAGAGAGAGAGAGAGAGAGAGAGAGAGAGAGAGAGAGAAGGGTGTTGCCCCCATTCCTACTCACGTCTTCAATGACGAAAGTCCAGTCCTTATCTTCAAATTCGTTAGTTCGGTTGTCTCTGAAAAGCGTGACGGTGATGGTGGTGTTGGCGGGGACGGCCCAAACGCAGAGGCCCTCCAGAGGGTTCCTCATGGAGGGTTCCCAGGTGGGAGCGTCCTGGGCGACGCGCCTCGTCCGACGCAGCCAAACGACGCTTAATTGTGTGGGTTGCCTGAAAAAGGGGTCCAAGAAAACGGAGGATGAATATTGTGAACTGGATAATAATAATAATAATAATAATAATAATAATAATAATAATAGAGATATAAAGCTACCAGATGGGAGCACATCAAACACATAGATGAGACGCGATACAAATACCTGGGAATAATGGAAGGAGGGGATATAAAACCCCAAGAGATGAAGGACATAATCAGGAAAGGATATATGCAGAGACTCAAGGCGATACTCAAGTCAAAACTCAACGCCGGAAATATGATGAAAGCCATAAACACATGGGCAGTGCCAGTAATCAGATACAGCGCAGGAATAGTTGGAATGGACGAAGGCAGAACCCCGTAGCATAGATCAGAAACCAGGAAACATATGACAATACACAAAGCACTACACCCAAGAGCAAATACGGACAGACTACACATAACACGAAAGGAAGCAGGAGACGACTACTAACTGTTAGAGGACTGCGTCAACATCGAGAACAGAAGCACTGGGCAATATCTGAAAAACCAGTTGGAAGACGAAGTGGATAAAGAGTGCATGGGAGAAGGACTAATAAAAGTAGACGAAGACCCAGAAATATACAGAGACAGGAGAATGACAAACATAACAGAGGAATGGCACAACAAACCAATGCACGGACAATACATGAGACAGACTAAAGAACTAGCCAGCGATGACACATGGCAATGGCTACAGAGGGGAGAGCTCAAGAAAGAAACACTGAAGGAATGATAACAGCAGAACAAGCACCATGATCCAGGCCCCTAAAGTAACCCAGGATATGTTTCAAAGAAAGAACCGATAGACGGAAATAACATCTCTCCCATATATAGGAAGTGCAATACGAAAAATGAAATCATAAACCACATAGCAAGCGAATGCCCGGCACTTGCACAGAACCAGTACAAAAAAAGGCATGATTCAGTAGCAAAAGCCCTCCACTGGAGTCTGTGCAAGAAACATCAGCTACCTTGCAGTAGTAAGTGGTACGAGCACCAACCTGAGGGAGTGATAGAAAACGATCAGGCAAAGATCCTCTGGGGACTATGGTATCAGAACAGAGATAGGGTGACAGTGCAAATAGACCAGACGTGACGTTGATTGACGAAGTCAAGAAGAAAGTATCACTCATTGATGTCGCAATATCATGGGACACCAGAGTTGAAGAGAAAAAGAAGGGAAAAAATGGATAAGTATCAAGATCTGAAAATAGAAATAAGAAGGATATGGGATATGCCAGTGGAAATTGTACCCACAATCATAGGAGCACTAGGCATGATCCCAGGATCCCTGAAAAGGAATCTAGAAAAACTAGAAGCTGAAGTGGCTCCAGGACTCATGCAGAAGAGTGTGATCCTAGAAACGGCGCACATAGTAAGAAAAGTGATGACTCCTATGGAGGCAGGATGCAACCCGGAACCCCACACTATGAATACCACCCAGTCGAATTGGAGGACTGTGATAGAGCAAAAAAAAAAATAAATAAATAAATAAAAAAAACAATAATAATAATAATAATAATAATATAATAATAATAATAATAATAATAATAAGACTAATAATAATAATAATAATAATAATAATAATGTTTCTAAAGGGTCCACAATAATACAAAGTGTAAAAAGTCCGTGTATAATTTTGAAGACTTTACAGAAAGCTTTCGAACCCTTCCCTGGGTTCATCTTCAGATGAACCCAGGGAAGGGTTCGAAAGCTTTCTGTAAAGTCTTCAAAATTATACACGGACTTTTTACACTTTGTATTATTGTGGACCCTTTAGAACATTATATATACTCTCGTGAGAGAGTTTTTTTCCATAATAATAATAATAATAATAATAATAATAATAATAATAATAATAATAATTAATAATAATATCCTTTATTTCAGCTCAGGGCCATATACATGGAATATACAACATACAGACAGTAACAAACACAATCTAGATACATGAGACATGATAAAGAAAGTGAATAATCGGAACTTATCCACAAAATAGCTGAGGTAGCCTAAAAGATAGTAATCATAATACTGGTAATAACAGTAATAATATTGGTGAGAAAAAAAACGCATTGAGAGTTATAACAGTGCACAGATTATATAACTTAAATTTCAAATAGAGACCTTAGGTGGTTACAGTAGTCAGGTCCAGAGGGCTAAATACGAAAATTGAGTGTAAAAAAACTTTAACTTGATAGTATTCACAGTAATAATGAAAAAGTAAAATATCAGCAATAAATATAAATAATAATGACAGAATCTGCGGATGACATCTTGCCAATACAGAGATTAAGTCCTTTAGGGGACAGACACCTAATTTTCCAATCTTTTGCATATAAAACAGAATTGTTTATTACTAATTAAAACATTACATTGCAGCGTCGAAATAATAATCAGTGTTACATACCATTAGTTGAAAAAAGGAATAAACATTAGATTTCTTAAAATATAAGATTAAAATACGTCGATTAAAAGATAACGCTACAACATAATTACTATCAAACTTGCTTGATACATAACAAATTGCCTACCAATTGAATTTTCAACAACAAAACAAAATTAAATAATGGACAAATTATTTTAATTATATGATGGCGTGAATTATAAAAGCGAACTGGTCACTCATATAGATTATTTCTTCTCTTTCTACACCTAACCAGCGACCCATAGCAGTCGATTTACATCAAAATACCTAATTCACTGGTAAGCTCTGAGGCATACTAAATTTTGATTAGGGAAACGCGTCCATATTGCTGCTTTCTCCCAAGAGACCTGAACTTTCGATCTTCGGATAAGGGGGAGAGAGAGGAGAGAGAGGAGAGAGAGAGAGAGAGAGAGAGAGAGAGAGAGAGAGAGAGAGAGAGAGAGAGAGAGAGAGAGAGAGAGAAATAAGACGAGTAACAGGAATCAAAATAAGCTTACTTAATGTTCCTCGAAGTTGGTTTAAAAAGAAAAATCAAAATACTAATAAATCTCTGCATGAAGGGAGAAGTGAATATAGTTTTTCACTACAACTACATGATTGTGTGTAATTATTAAGATGAAAATATTATAAAAAGGCTAAAGTCACGATCAAAATAATAATAATAATAATAATCACCACTACAATCGCCTCCCATCTATCATCATTTCTACCAATCCATTATGAATTCACTTAAGATTAAGCCCCTTCCCCGCCCCCCCCCCCCCCCCCCCCCCCCCCCCCCCCCCCCCCCCCCCCCCCCCCCCCCCCCCCCCCCCCCCCCCCCCCCCCCCCCCCCCCCCCCCCCCCCCCCCCCCCCCCCCCCCCCCCCCCCCCCACCCCGCCCCCCCCCCCCCCCCCCCCCCCCCCCCCCCCCCCCCCCCCCCCCCCCCCCCCCCCCCCCCCCCCCCCCCCCCCACCCCCGCCCTCTCTCTCTCTCTCTCTCTCTCTCTCTCTCTCTCCACCTGACGAGCTTCCTGTCACCCCAAATCCATCACTACCATGTCTAAGAAGATTTCCTTCAGCAGGCATCTCGCAGACTACGCATATAGCGAACTATACTCGTACATACACCGTGCCAACATTCCTCCACGGGACTTTTCTGCCCTGCTCACGCGGACGTCGTTATCATCATCATCATCATCATCATCACAATTTCTGACATTTCCTCGAAAGGTGATGAAAATTTATGAGACATGTCACATTACCTCTACGGATATGTAATGAAATTGTATACAAAATTACTTCTATAGATATGTGATGATATTTTATAATTCCTTCTACAGATATGTGATGATTTTTTATAATTCCCTCAACAGATGTGATGAAATTTTATAACTGCTCCTACAAATATGATGAAATGTTATAAGAAATGACTTCTACAGATATGTGATGAACTCTTATAATTGCTTCCACAGATGTGATGATATTTTATAATTGCTTCTACAGATGTGATGATATTTTATAATTGAATCTACAGATGTGACGATATTTTATAATTGCTTCTATAGATGTGATGATATTTTATCATTGCTTCTTCAGATGTGATGAAATTTTATCATTGCGAAAAAATAAGAAAGAAACGATTCCCAAGTTTCTCACTATGAGGGCTTTTAAGGTCTCATTACGAGTAGCTGCTCCTTGAACTAATGTGCAGAATCTGCACTTTTAAACTAAATTCTGGCGGTAAATCAAAAATATATTTATTTTACTGTACTGATTTCAAATCTGACCTACGTAAATATACGGCATCATGGTCAAAGTCGAAATGAATGTTTGTTCTTTTCAAATGTAATAGCCCTTTATTAAGTGTAAATGATTGATTAATATCTAAAACTGCTATTTGTAACCAAAGGTTATCGAAATAACTGTATCGCAAATGATAATCAATTTATTTGACCTACCACCCTCACAGACAGAGTCAGTTCTAAGAAAATGAGCTCCAAACTGCACACAGGTAAGAGTTAATGGCCTATGCCTGTTTAGAACCTCATCAAAAGGGAAGAAATATGAATATTTTACAGATTCCAATCCCTCTAAAAGAAGAATCAGACATGCTTAAGGGATTTCAAGCCATAAGTTTCTCCACATCCTTCCTGTCCCACACACACACACACACACACAAACCTTCCATCACCTAGTGTTCCCCGACTACGTACCCAGGGAGTAGGTTCGAGCCCAATACTACCACAACGGTCTACAATGCCAAACCCCGACGTTAAGGGCGACAAAGGATGATAAACTACTCATATAAGTACGGGTGCAATTTGCATGAAATTTGTAAAGCGTACTCAGAACTATTAAATAATCTTTGATTCTCAACAGACGCCAAAACGCTTTTGGACAAGAGCACGTTCTCATTTCAGTCCAAGGACACGATCTGCGAAACTGCGTAAAACCTTTAACGCATCCTTGTAAAATGGGAGGGGAAGGGGGGTGGGGGTTGGATCCTTCCTACCACCCGATCGTTTCTTTTTTTTCTCTCTCTCTCCTTTTATTTTGTCTATTCCTTTCCTGGAAAATCTTACCACTTCGGTCTTTACTCTTCTTGAGAGAGAAGAGAGAGAGAGAGAGAGAGAAGAGACGGAGAGGAGAGAGGAGAGAGAGAGAGAGAGAGGGGTGGGGGGGGGGGGGAGATGAAAGTTATGCTATTCACCAGTTTGAATAGTTCGTGTTGATGGAGGCGAAGTTGCCAAAAAAAGTTTTAGTCCTTTTGGCCAGACAGAAGAGCGCTTCTTTACAAAGCACGCCAAGTTGCTTCTGCCGCTTCATCTTTGCAAAAAAGTGCTTCCAACATTCACACACACACACACACACACATAGACACACATACATGTGAGCATGTACACATGATCAGTATCTCTCAAGCCTTTTCCCAAAATGAAACACTCTTTCTCGAGATCACTTTCCTAATATTTTTACTCTCTCTCTCTCTCTCTCTCTCTCTCTCTCTCTCTCTCTCTCTCTCTCTCTCTCTCAAGATGACTTTCATATTATTTTGAATTTCTCTAACTCACTCTCTCTCTCTCAAGATGACTCATATTATTTTGAATTTCTCTAACTCACTCTCTCTCTCAAGATCAATTTCATATTATTTTGAATCTCTCTCTCTCTCTCTCTCTCTCTCTCTCTCTCTCTCTCTCTCTCTCTCTCTTCTTAATAATTAGCTATATTATAATAACTTAGCTAAGAAATGTTAATTAATTATCAATTTATCAATGTTAAGTAAATTCATTAATATTTCATCGAAATAATGACAATGAATCGAGGGACTATATCTTTTAATCTTGTAAAAACATAGTTTTTATTTATATATTTATTTTCCTTATTTACAATATATTGTGACCTACAATGCCACTGAGTGTGACCCCAATTGAAAGTCAACTGCCTTAATTTGCTTGCACAGAATGCAATGAGGAGTCAGTCAATCACCACATCCATTAATTAATTATAGCTTTAAGCACTGAAGATCCATATTCATTCTTGGCAAACATACTACGTTAGTAGTGGGAACAAGGAAGATGAATGGCTGTGTGTGTGTGTGTGAGTGTGTGGGTGTGTGTGTGTGTGTGTGGGTGTGTGTGTGTGTGTGTGTGTTTTTCACATAGAAAAATTAAATATTGAAACTAATACTTTCTATGTGGGATACATCTGAGTGATATTCCCTCCTCGTGCCTAAGAAGACTAAACCAGTTGATATATATTATATATATATATATAATATTATATATTAATTATATTATATATATATACATATCATATATATAAATAATATATATATTATTATAATATTATATTATATACATATTTATATTATATATATATATATATATTATTATATATATATATTATATCTATTATATATAAATATATATATAAATAAATATATATTTGTATATATTATATATATATATATATATATATACTATAATATATATATATATACACACACACACACACACACACACACTGATCTTCTGCCCGTCACTTTCCTGAGGTGTGTGTTTATATATCTATATCTATATCTATATCTATATCTATATAAATATATACATACATATATATATATATATATATATATATATATATGTATATATATATACATATATATATATATATCTATATATTATATATATATATATATATATATATATATATATACATAAATAAAGGACGTTTAACCCCCGAAAAAGAATCGAAAGATCTCGGCAGATCCTCCTTCGTTTATTTTTCCTTCGTGGCATATATCTTTATTTATGGATTTTATCACGTTCCTAACTTTCGTGATTCAGTTATACATATATATACATAGATATACCATACACTGTAGAGAGAGAGAGAGAGAGAGAGAGAGAGAGAGAGAGAGAGAGAGAGAGAGAATAACACTCAAACAGCCTATCAAACGAAACCATTTCGGAGAAGCGTCAATTTGGAGTTCCTATTCCCTGCACTCCTCAATGGCAATTCACGTCGCGTAATTAGGCAAATGTCAGAGGAAAGGTTAGTGATGTCACTCTCCTCAGAAATGGCTGTCTCTTGTGGTAGAGGTAATAACGTCGGTTTAATGTGGAAAGCGAAGGTCTCGGTAAGCAAAACAAGTATGGAAAATGTTTTGTTTTTTAACGAAGATGAAGGTTTTAGCTTTGGTCGTCCGTATTTGCCGTTTTTATTACTTGGGTAATAAATAGTTCATGTAAAAAAATTTATAGCCTATATAATAGAAAATAAATATAATTTGATTAGTCTTTCTCTGTTACAGTATACTGGAAAGTCATTGTTCGTTGATTTATTACAATAAACCGGAGAGTGACTGTTCGTTGATTTATTGTCATTATTATTATTATAATTAATATTTCTACTGGAATGGAATGTAGGATTTTTAGAACAAATCCAAGGACTGGGACCGATGATGATGATGATGATGATGATGATTATGATGATGATTATTCATGAGAACTATACTTGTCCCCAAATCTATTTCAATATATTTGAACAATACCGAAGTGGAATTCATTGAATATTATTATCATTATCATCATCATTACTAATGAGAGTTACGTTTGCCACGGAGTCTCTGTATTTCAATATATCTGAACACCAAACTGGACATCATTGAAAGACAATAGCACAAAATCATCATCTTATCTAGTATCTAATGACGTCACTGCATCGAGAAGTTAAACAACACTATAGTCGATTTTATTAAGTTATACTATGAAATGATCATCTCGATTTTATCAAGTTACAAAATAATATAAAATGATCATCTCACCTAATTACTGAAAGGGTCAGCGCATCGAGGAGAGTTCAAGCTCAGACGTCGACGTGACTTCGGTAATCGGCGTAAATCGATTATGCATATTTGCTCACTTGTTGAACCTCTGGAGGATCCTTTCCTTGCCCTCGGCTCTTTGGGAAAAGTGCATTGCTTTTCTCCTCCTGTGATCTCTCTCTCTCTCTCTCTCTCTCTCTCTCTCTCTCTCTCTCTCTCTCTCTCTCTCTTCTTTTTAAGACTAGCTCCTCCTCCTCCTCCTCATTCCATGTGTACACTTTTTAGATCTGAATTTTTCAGCCTGTTACCAATCATCATCATCATTATTATTATTATATTATTATTATATAATTATTATATTATTTTATTTTATTATTATTATTACTTGTTAAGACTTATCCCAATTGCTTTCCAAAAATGGGAAATTTATCATTAACGGCCACCACCAAACCTTCTTATTGATTATTCTAAAACACACTTCATTTCGAGGAGAGAAAACTGTTTACCGATTGTTTTATTAACTCGAAAAAAAAATTATAACTCGGAAAACATCTCATATTTCTCCCTCCCTCCTAAATAAGTTTAATCCCACAACAAGAAATACCTTCCGAATTCTATTTCAAAACTATAACAATTGAACAATGCGTTGAAGTAGAGTTTTCTGTCCAACGTATAATACTGCATAAAACCATCAACTAAGATGCGGTAGAGTGAGGTTTGCGTCCCACGCCTCTGGAAACCCTTGACAGATCCACGATCCAGGGAAAACTTTAACTTTAAATAAAATAAATACTACGGAGGCTAGATGGCTGCAATTTGGGAAGTTTGATGATTGGAGGGTGGTTGATCAACATAAAAATTTGCAGCCATTTAGCCTCTGTAGTTTTTAAGATCTGAGGGCGGACAGAAAAAAGTGTGAACAGACGGACAAAGACGGCACAATAGTTTTCTAAAACAGATAACAAAAAAGTGTAAAGTAAATTTACAAATGCCGACACCTGAGGTTAAAACAGCTAGGAGAAGAATATGACTTTCCAGAAAAGACAGAATATTAAATTTTTATAAAAGAAATGCATTACCTTTGTAAAGGAGGCTTTATATAAAAGATGAAGCAATGTTTACAAGACAATACCCTCCCTTTGGGAAGCATTCCTGTCTTCTGAGAAGAAGACGAGGATTAAAAAAGAAAAAAAGTGAGAGATGCTCTTTTAAAAGAAGTAAAATTAAAAGGACCCTTCAAAAAAATTAAAGAAAAACGAGAACACAAAGACATTATTGTAGGTTGACTCGTACCCTTTAAGCACTCAAAAGCATGATTAAAGGATGCTCTTGAAATAAAATCTTTACTCCCAACACAAGTCACGTGCATGAGAGAGAGAGCGAGAGAGAGAGAGAGAGAGAGAGAGAGAGAGAGAGAGAGAGAGAGAGAGAGAGAGAGAACGTAAAACAAAATGTTTCGGGAAGTTGAATAAGCTCATGTCAAAGAATTTATTAAACGCTTAATATATATATATTATATATATATAATATATATATATATATATATATATATATATATATATATATATATATATATTATATATAATATTCCATAACCCGATGTTGTGGAATGTTCAGGGCTAGTGGATGGCGTTATAGGAAACAGTAATGATTTTATTAATAATAATATGCAACATCTTTCTACCGGATTTTACCTCCTCTTATATAAAAGGCTATTATACATCTTCTCTCGACAAAGAGTTCATTGTAAACATTAAGTATAAATACGTGGTGTATACCAGATAGCACGTCCTTGCGAGCTCATGCAGGCATTTAAAAGCAAACAAGCTTTAATATACAGCAGTACTTAGGGGCGTACAAAACAAAACAAAACAAAAATAAGCTTAAGTGTACTGCAGTACACAGAAGCGTACAAGACAGGAAAAAAAAGCTTAAGTGTACTGCAGTACAATTACAAAACAAGAAAACCTAGTTGAAGTGTACTACAGTGCACAGAAGCGTACAAAACAAAAATCCAAATTAAGTGTACTGCAGTACTCAGAAGCGTACAAAACCAGAAAAACAAGCTAAAGTGTACAGCAGTACATAGAAGCGTACAAAACAAAACAACAATAAGCTTTAGTGTATGGCAGTGCACAGCAGCAGTATACAAAACAAGAAAAACACACACAAACACACTAAGACACATCCCCACCCGGCATATCCATTGCAGGCGAAAACAAATATATATATATATATATCTATATATACAATTATATATATATATACATATATATTATTATGATATAAATATACATCTATATAGAAAATATATAATATATTATATAATATATACATAAAATAATATATATAAAGAGAGAGAGAGAGAGAAGAGAGAGAGAGAGAGAGAGAGATGAGAGAGAGAGAGAGAGAGATGAGGAGCAAATCCCTGGTGTCGAGGTCGACCTTATAAAAAGCTAAATAAATAGGACGCCCATTCAAAGGGCGCTCTTTCACGGGAGTTGCTCACGACGTCATCCACGCAATTACCATCTCCCCAGCACCCCGCCCACTGCCAGGATAACTATTCTTCTTTATTACTTATATATGGTAAGATGATGATAAGGAAAATCTGTTAAGCTGGCAATGAAAAGCTAAAAGGAACAAAGATAATAATGGAAAACTGTCCATGAACAAAGTCAACAAAGGAAAATTATCCAGGAACAAAGATAACAAGGGAAAACTGTCCATGGACAAAGGCAACAAAGGAAAACTGTCCAGGAACAAAGATAATTAGGGAAAACTATCCAGGAACAAAGGAAATAAAGAAAAACTATCCAGGAACAAGGATAATAAGGCAAAACCCATCCAGGAACAAAGGCAATAAGGGAAAAATATCCAGAAATAAAGATACTAAGGAAATTCTATCCAGGATCAAAGATAATAAGGAAAACTCTCCAGGAACAAAGAGAATAAGGGAAAAGTATCCTGAAACAAAGATAATAAGGAAAGCTATTCATTAACAAAGGCAATAACGGAAAACTATCCAGGAACAAAGACGATTAAAACCATTACAGAAGATAAATGCTATTACAACATTGGTTGCGTATCAAAAGGCAAAAACTAAAAAGCACAAAGAGAAATGGACTTAGGAAAACTATTAAAAGCCGATGAAGCTAAACAAGCTGTTTCCTGTGAACAAGACAACTTTGTTTAAATACAGCAAATCTCCATAAAGAAACAATTTCAATGCTCGCATAAAACGTGCCCAGCGAGATCATCTGACCAAAGCGGATACAAAGACCGTCTGTCATGATATCCGCTAACGACAGAGAGATTAGTAATGAAATTCGTCAAGATTCCCGGACGTAAACGTAAACAAAAGTCGTGTAATAAGAGGAGCCGTAATTAGGGAATATCTTCATCGTCCAATGCTCATGAGCAAGTCGTCCTGCTTAAAGAAGATTTGGAACAAATCCTTTGCAACAATACTATCACGAAAGAACTCGTTCACAACGGCAACAACTTTTCTCAAATTTTTCGATTATGTTGTTTACAAAGAGATAAAACTAACACCCAGTGGCTTGTTATTGTCAATAAGCAAACATCAAAGGGTACACACTATTGGTCCAACAGGGCAGGAAGGATAAACAAAAAATGTTCCCTATTTTAAAAAAAAAAAAAAAAAAAAAAAAAAAAAAAAAAAAAAAAAAAAAAGAGAGAAAAAAAAAAAAAAAAAAAAAAAAAAAAAAAAAAAAAAAAAAAAAAAGAGAGAGAGAGAAAGAAGAGATGAAGAGGAGAGAGAGAGAGAGAGAAGAGAGAGAGGAGGGAAGAGAGAGAGAGAGAGAGAGAGAGAGAGAATGAAGGTTCCTACATTCGAGTCCTACAAATAATCAATCAAATTATTAATGTTCTTAATATGAAGAACAGAAACCTTTTGAGACATGGCTGATAGAAGTTAAGAATGCCAAAAGTAAAGCCTCTGTCACACAGAATTTCTATTCCGCCCAAGACCTCTGTTAAGGTTGCCAGCTGCTTCACATTGTCTGCTTAATCTACTAACTTGCTTCAATGACCACCAGCAGTAATGTCACAAAGCGAAGACTGAAAACAACAGCAGTTCGAGTTCAGTTAGTTCTGCTCACTGAAAACAATCGGCAATTGTTTGGTATTGTAAAGAAGAAGAGATCCTGTACTTGGCATCTCACACCTCATTTACGAAGACTAAGAATTGAAAAGCACCAATGCACATTATCCATATTCAAATGTGCTATAGAATTGATGGTAAGTGTTCGTAATTGGAATATATTTCCATAAGATATCGTTGTTAACTTGCAAACAATGAGAACAAAAATGTCATCGTATAAAAGGGATGTAAAAGTTCATATCCACACCTACGACAGGGGGTCTATAAAAAAACAACACATTCTTAAGAGGTCCTCTCTCTCTCTCTCTCTCTCTCTCTCTCTCTCTCTCTCTCTCTCTCTCTCTCTGTACATACAACAAAATACACGTATAAAAATAAATAAATACATATATATAATTTACACAAAGACCTTGTATGTGTCCGGTAACGCAATTATACGTTCAGTGACTCTATGGGTGTCCCTTGTATATCTGTAGTCACTGGATCAAACAAACATCCCCCAATCTATCTAATCAAAAGTAAGCAATGCATCTAAATGGTAAGACATAAATATTTGTTGAGGAGATACAAGTCACCTCCAACATGCCTCCTTGATAACTTTGATAAACATCAAGATGAATTTGGGATGAGTTGCCTGGCCAACGAGCAGTTCAAGTCCAATAGATAATCATTCTGGAAATTCCAAAATTCCAAGTAAAATCTTAAAAGACAAAATCCAACCCGCAATATAATAGCCACCAAGTCACATCCGGCGAAGACACCATAAAAGTGCGAACAGTGATCAAAATGATAGAACCACAGTTCTGCCTTTGGTCAAGGCCGAATCCCTAAATAGCTTCCTTCTTCGAAATTATCATGATGCATGGCGACAGATATATAAAACAATACTTTCAAAATAATGAAGCACTGTCATCACTGACGACCTGATCGCCAATCGACCTTCGAAAAGGGTCACATCAGGTCAAAACGAGAAAAATCAGAATGTGGATTCAAGCTTAAAGACAAAAATCACTCTGAGTTACAAAGTACCACACTTCGTCACCTTTGCCTTCTGAGGTCACCTTCAGGACCCCCCAAAAAAAATAAAAAAAAATAATAACACGTGCAAGAGAGAGAGAGAGAGAGAGGAGAGAGAGAGAGATGAGAGAGAGAGACAGAGTTTGGGGAGAGAGACCGATGACGGGAGATGAGAGAGAGAGAGAGAGAGAGAGAGAGAATGTAGGTTTGAACAAAAACACAGAAAATATCCAGACTGTTATCACAACACTTAAAAACCCCAAACTAGGGTCAAAGGTCAAACAAGAAAGAAAGCTTTGGCATTTACATATTCAGCGTTTTACTTCCAAGAGAAAATAACAGTTGAAATTTCTCAGGAAACCAGCTTTTTTTTTTTTTTTTTTTTTTTTTTTTTTTTTTTTTTTTTTTTTTTTCCTTTTTTTTTTTTTTTTTTTTTTTTTTTTTTTTTTTTTTTTTTTTTTACGTTTTCTTGCCAGTTGGGCCCATCTGGCTCGAGTTCTATTTGTGTTATTTTACTTATGACGAGTTTCTCTCGTGCTTCAACTTCGAATGCCTCGTCTTCATGACAAAAATAATGCTCCTATAAGCGAATCCAAAAACATGTATACGCATACATATCTCATATGTATATGTAGACATACTATCACATCATCGTGACATTTTATATGCACAAACATTGAGTTACAAATTTCATTCAATATCCAATTCGCTCTACCTCGGACATAATACCGAAGGCGAATGGTATACCTATGTCTGAAACTGGATATTAAATGAAATTTGTAGCTTAATGCTTGTGTACACCAATGTTTACACAAACATAAACAGTAACATATACACTTACATACAATAAAAGAATGTCATTAATTACGATTTTATCATATATGTCGGATGAAAAAAATTACCCCTCAACCGAAAACAAACATTTACTCAATTAAGATGACCAAAGTCGATGGCTGAATAAACAACGATTTGTCAATCAATCATTATTTTCTGAATTATTATATCAAAACAAACTATTGTTTCAGTACAGAACACTCGAGTTACTCTAAGGATTAAATATAGTCTTAATAATCTACTGAAAATGAGGTCGACGGAAGAGGAAACCAAATGACATTATCTAGCCAAGAACTGACATTACAAAACGAGGAAACTTATCACGAGGATTTGAAATTGAAACCGTCAAGGAGACGGATCGATTTCAAGCTATCTGACGTCAACGTGATAGGTTACAGACTCCAAACGTAATGGAAAACGGAAATGGAAATAGAATTCCAAAGCTTGGCGGTAAAAGGGGAAAAATGATCACCCAGCAAATGCTGAACAAGCGACATTACTCTTAAAGGGACGCGATTTAATCAAGAAGAGTACACACGGGAGAAATCATAATATCTAAGTATTTTCATCTAAAACTCTATTTTCTTTTACTATGCCGCATTCCTTACTAGAAACTGACACTTGAGAAAACACCACGAAAGTCCTACTTAGACTGAATCATGGATACACACCCCTGTGTAGTAAACTGCTCATCAAGAGAAAGGAGAAACGCGTCTTTATGATTATTTTTCCGTCTTGACTTTGGCCGAGGGAGCCACACAGACCTTTCTCAACCCAACTGCTTACGGTGGTGAAAAGCGATGCCATCATTTACTTCAGCAGGCAATGAAATTGGCTCCATATTCAGATGTAATATCCTTGCATGCATCGTAATGTTGCTTTTACGGGCCCAAGCAGCGCAACTTCTAATACACAAAAGAATAATGCAACTATTTGCATTCAAATGCATGCCTCCTTCGCCGCAAGGTTTTGTACAGGGCCCGCTTGTAAACGAAATATGCGGAGGGAAACCAAAGAAGTCGTATTTTGCAATAAAGCTACGCCGTGTTTCTATTTGTTGCCCGATGCTGCTTCTTGGCTTCTGCCAAATAACAGCTGATTCTTTGGAAGAATCCATCAATCTGCAGAAGATCCTATTATTTTCACTTCTAAATATGTTTCGCTAAAAGATATAAGATGTGAATGCACATTTCATTTCAAATTACCGGGGTTTCGTTTCAACTACTAAAGTTTGATAAAAGAAAAGCACTGAGAATGTTTAATGATTAATAGGACAAAACTTTCGTTTGAAATACGAGGATTTTATTTCACGCTTAAAAAATTTTATAAGATCAACCGTAACAGCAATTACAACCTGTCAATACATCCAAGACAATTATCAACACATTTTTCAGAGAAATTACGAAAATAAAAACGTCAAAATGATGCATTTACATCATCAAAATACGAACACACTACTCAAAGAAATCTACATGCAGTCAGTTCATCTCCACTGGCAAAAAAAAAAAAAAAAAAAAAAACATAAAAAAAAAAAAAAAAAAAATGTAAAAATTAACAAGTCGCATTACCAGCAACCCTCATATGAACCCGATGCATCAAAACGACGTATTGAGGTCGTCCTGGGCCCTAAAACTCTCGAGCAGTAAACCCAAGAAGAGGAACGTGACTTTGCTTGAAGAGTCGTCGTCTCCGGGCGGAGGCGTGACGCTTGGGAGCAATGACTATAAATACGCTCGCCTCCAGTCATCAAGACGAACACACAGTCAAAATAAAACATCCACGTGCCTCGTCAACCGCAAGTTATTTCCTTTTGGCCGGGCATGTGTCAGGCCGAAGGGACAGCTTTATTTTGCTCAGAATTCGGAGGTGGAGAATGCTGCCTTCATTAGATAGGTCGGTGGGCTTGTGGAATGTAGTCCCACCCATTATATATAATTATATATATATATATATATATATATATATATATATATATATATATATGATATAGAGATATAAGAGTATCACATTACAGTGATTCATATACATATATCGAACTACAAATGTCCTTTAATATCTAATTCGCTCTACCTCGGAATTAATATATTTTCATATATGCTTAACCGGAGGGAGAATTTATTAAGCGATAATAGAATTGGCGATCGACAGGCGCGAACCAGCGACCTCTCAATACTAGGACTGGCAGTGAAGCCTTAAAACACCGGGGTGGTTTAAGGCTTCACTGCCAGTCCTAGTATTGAGAGGTCGCTGGGTTCGCGCCTGTCGATCGCCAATTCTATTATCGCTTAATAAATTCCCCCTTGGTTAAGCATATATGAAAATATATTATTCGAGGTAGAGCGAATTAGATATTAAAGGACATTTGTAGTTCGATATATATATATATATATATATATATATATTATATATATATATATATATATATATATATATATATATAATAACTCAAACATATACCGAACTTTAAGGTCAATTTTTTAAAAAGGACCCTCTTGTACGTCTTGATTCCTTGGGACATTTTTGCAATTACAAAACCTAAAAAAAAACACACATGCCAAACAAATGAAAAGAATCTCACACGCCTCTGGCAGGACTCGAACGCATATTATATATATATGGTATATGTATGGTATAAATGTTATGTATGTATATATATATATATCTATATTTATTTATTTATTTTTTATTTATTTGATGTATATATACTATACACATATATAAATAAATAAATAAACAAATAAACAAATAAATATATATATATATAATAGCCTATTCATGTTACATATAAATCTATAAATATAAATACATATAAGCATACATATACCCATAACACAAAATGGACATACTACATCACAACAGACGGGAAAACAAAAACAAAACACGAGAAACACAAAATAAAAATAAAAAATACTGCCCAATAACAAAGCAAAGGTCAATTGCCAACTAACAAAGAAGGCAACAAAGAGGGAATACAATCAAGGATCAAATGAGATTATGGGACGACAAGAATGGCGGGAATATAAAGTCATTTCCATCTATTTTTGCCTATTGACTCCCTAATTAACATATCGCACCGCCACAAACAATTCTTTCGATGATTAGTCTGTCTGTTCATACGACCACTTATCTATCCCTCAGTTAACACCAATATTTACATCACATTGACACAAATATCAATCACATGAGATAACCCACCTCTCTCTCTCTCTCTCTCTCCCAATAGTATAGTTGCCACATAGTGATTCAATGCCACAATCACTTGACTCCCCCACCCTTAAAAAAAAACAACTGTAGAATTATTATTATTACTATTATTATTATTATTATTATTATTATTATTATATTATCAAGATCGTTATTGCCTTAGGTGAACACTACATACCTAGCAGCCGTGTAGTATGAAGGTCGGTATGCCAGGCCAAAATAAATAAATAAATATATAAATAAATAAAAGTCTGACAGTTAAAAGTATCCTAATTCGCTCTATCCCGAAAATGAAAATCCATATCAAGAAAACATGCTACCGAGAAAAATAAAAAAATATTTCCCTTCCGGTCAAAATAAGTTAACTTCCCAGCAAGAACATCTCAGGCCAAAATTGGCCGACGTCCCCATAACGACAAAGCCAAGAAGAAACAGAGGCGCGTCTGCAATACAGACGCACGAATGAAGGGGGCGTTATGCCCCGCAATTCCCCCCCCCCCCCCCCTCCCCACCCCCCCATCATCGATGGGTTGCTATTCCGCCCAGATGCCCAAAGACGCCTGCACAGACATCCCCCGCCGTTATCGTGCATCTTGTCGGCAGAGTAACACTGCAACGGTGCAATGCTTGCCAATATTATGAACCGCATTGGGGAAATCCTGTCGAATCACTTCGAATAACTAAGACGGAACTTGGAAGATATATTGTATGCAAATTCACTATTTTGTTTTAATAGTTATCATTATTTATGTAGTTTTTTATTCACTAATTGATTATTGCTATTGCTATTATTTCAAGTAAATTCAACCATTACAATGATTATCACTATTTATGTAGTTTTTTTTATTTATATCCCTTATTGATTTATTGCTGTTGATTATGCCAATTCACTTTTCGTTATAGTAACCATCATTATTTATGTAGTGTATATTATCACTTACTGATTCTTCTTAATTGCTGTTGCTATTATTTTATGTAAAGTGACTTCTATTATAATAGAAGTCACTCTACATAAAATAATAGCTACAGCAATACTCAATAATTGAATAAAAAACTACATAAATAGGTGACTTCTATTATAATAGAAGCCACTTTACATAAAATAAGAGCAACAGCAATTATGAAGAATCATTAAGGGATAAAATACACTACATAAATAATGATGGTTACTATGACGAAAGTGAATTTGCATAATATCAACAGCAATAATCAATAAGTGATAAAAATAAAAAAAACTCCATAAATAATGATAATAATTATAATAAATGGTTGAATCTACATAAAATATTAGCAACAGCAATTACGTAGAATCATTATGGGATAAAATACACTACATAAATAATGGTGGTCAGTATAACGAAAAGTGGACTTGCAAAATATCAAAAGCAATAATTAATAAGTGATAAAAATAAAAACTGCATAAATAATGATAATCATTATAAGAAATGGTTGAATTTACATAAAACAATAGTAACAGAAAATATGAAGAATCAATAAGTAATCAAGAAACCACATAAATAATGGTGGTCAGTATAACGAGAAGTGAATTTGCATAATATCAACAGCAATAATCAATAAGTGATATAAATAAAAAAAACTACATAAATAATGATAATCATTATAATGAAAGGTTGAATTTACATAAAATAATAGCAACAGCAATAATCAATGTGATTAAAAACATTACTACTACTAATGCTATTGGTACTACAACCACTGAAAATACGACGCTGAAATGAATATTGTCATGAACTGATAGCAAGAATAAATGAGTAAAAACTTCGGCGCAATCGAGTTGTCTGTACAGCGTATAATCAAGGCCACCGAAAATAGATTTATCTTTCGGTGGTCTCAGTATAATGCAGTATGAGCCGCGGCCCGTGAAACTCTCATCCGGCCGTGGTGGCCTGTATTGTTGTGTTGACATACGCACGATCATGGCTAACTTTAACTTTAAATAAGATAACTATTGAAGTTGGAGAGCTGCAATTTGGTATATTTGATGATTGGAGGGTGGACGATCAACATACCAATTTGCAGCTCTCTAGCCTCAGCAGTTGTTAAGATCTGAGGGCGGACACAATAAGTGCGGACGGACAAAGTAATCTCGTTTTCTTTTATAGAAAATTATTCCTGCACTGAATAACGGCACGAATGTGAAATAAGCTTAACTGATTTTACCTCGGATATGGACCCAATTTGATAATGTAATTAAAACTAGAATTCCATCCATCAGTTAAACCGATTAAGTCATTGTCATCAAAGGCATCAATGTCTCAGTCGTAAAAATGATTATAGTCATGTCTGTATCGACGCAACGATAATTAGGAAAAATACCGAAAGTTATATGATAACATTACTACTGAACCATTAATAATCTCATCCGTGGTGAGTATTGACGAATTATCCCCACATAATATCGAAATCAAAACTAACATTCCATGGACCCACGTTAAGGCCAATTTCGTCAATACTGCAATAATCGAACGTAGATATCGTGATCGTAATATTAATATAAATATCCTTATCGTCAACGTTTATCGTCACTAACGTCATAATCAAACGGTGATATCGTGATCGTAATATTACCATAAATATCCATACCGTAAACGTTAACAATAATATCTTCATCGAAAACAAACAAAAAATATTTCCTTATCGAAAACATCAACATTAACATTAATATCCATATCGAAAACATTACAATAAATATCCTTATCGTAAACATTAACAATAAAAAATATCATTGTCGGAAACATTAACTTTAACATGAACGTCCTTATTAAAAACATTAACATAAATGTCATTATCGAAAACATTTAAAATATATCCTTATCGATAAGATTAACATTAATATCATTATCGAAAACATTAACATAAATATCCTTATCAAAACCTTAATATTAATACAAATACCCTTATCAAAACCTAAATATTAACAAATATCTTTATCGAAAATATTACCATTAACATAAATATCCTTGTCGAAAACATAAAAAATAACATGAAAATCCTTATCGAAAACATTAACATTAAAATCCTTACCGAAAACGCCAACATCAACATAAACCTCATCATTGGAGTAAACCGAGAAAAACATCATCTTAACCATAAACTTGAAACATCAAAAGAACTGTATTTAAAAAAAAAAAAAAAAAAAAAACTCCACATTGAGAAAATGTGTTACAAACTTCTCCCATAAACCGGGCTATAACCGCTGCATCAAACCATTTCAATGACGTGAGAGTTAATCATCGCTAGCCCTACCCTCTACGGCACTATTAACATCAACATCGTCGTAAAATGAAAGAAAGAGAGAGAGAGAGAGAGAGAGGAGAGAGAGAGAGACTTATTCAACGCTAATCCCTGTCAATAGGTTAGTTTTCGTTATTCTCAAAACCGCAACAAATTAAAAAAATATTCAAAACGTTGTGGAGAGAGAGAGAGAGAGAGGTTACATTTCAATGCCAATTCTCTGTTTATAGTTAGTTCTCGTTACACCCCCCAAAAAGTATTAAACAAATACAACAAAATTTTAAACAACTTCCTATAAAAAAATGTTTAAAAATAATCTTTAAGTTAATGAGCAGATCTTTCTAATGTGTCTTCACACACGTATTTAGTACAGCGATCCATGACCAACTCGACTCTGGGCAAAGGTGGGCACCGGTGCCAAGAAGATGCAGGAAGAGTGCCAATAGGCCCTGCTCATTTTATAATCGTTAGAGCCAATTGCACAATCAAACGGGACACTTGATGGCACCAGACTGAGTTTTCTTTCAATCTATATATTACATTTTCACAAGAGGAGAAATTATATCAAATAAATATATTTTTCAGTGATAATTATTATGTACTGATTTTTTAAAATTATTTTTTGAAATGAAAATCAATTATCCCGTGCAATAAAGGACATACAATGTCCACTCGAACATTGGGTTTAACGATGGTTCTGAAGTGTACAAGGAAAACAAGAGTAAACTAAAAGACAAAAGACAATAATAGTCTTAAAAATCGAAGAGGAGAAGGACCCAAGAATAACGCGATTACACTGGGAGAAACTGAGTGATAAAAAGTCACAGAAATAGAGAAACAAACTGAACGTCAGTAAATATCGAGACAGTACAAGAGAAAGTATAACAAATAAAACAAATATGATGAATACCCATAAACATGAAAGGAAAAAAAATCACGAAAAACTATCAAATAATAACCGTATAAAACATAAAACAAACATGGAGAACACCAGGAAAAATATAAGAATACAAAATGACGAAAATCTATAAAACTATAACCAAAGATCAAGAAAATAACTCGGCAATAGAAAATGAAAATTATAAAAATTAAGTGAAAAGGCTGAGAGAAGATAATCGAAAGAAGAAAATCGAAAGAAGCAAAGTCTCAAAAATAAACAAAACTTCCCCAAATGTAGATACCACCAACCGTAAAAACAATAAATGCAAAAAGAGATAAACTAATAAATAAACGAGTAAAATACAGTGGTTCAAAACGAAATCCCGGCGAACCCAAACAAAAATATAAGAAACATCTCCAAACAAAGCACAAGAAACCAAGTGCCTGTCCTTCCTGACGCCACGGGGAGCTAAACCAAATCAGTCCATCAGTATGCGTCCACGAAGGCTGCAAATAGCCCCTGATGACGTCAGAATAGCAGTGGTTGCGTTCTCTTAATGCAGCCAAACAGCCGCGAAGCCGGTGAAAAGGCGGTTTCTCTTGGGAGCCATCCGCCCCCTTGCCAAAACAGAACAGGTTTGTTCTATTAAACCAGAAGTCGGTTACGTCACGACAATTGAACGAGGCCTTGTGGTTGACGGAGAGGAAAAATATTGTAGTCTGATTTGAGGGCTGGATAAAGATGAGAGAGAGAGAGAGAGAGAGAGAAGAGAGAGAGAGAGCATAAAAGAGTCCTAGAGAGAAAAGACCGAGAGAGAGGGCGAGAGAGAGAGAGAGAGAGATGAGAGGAGAGAGAGAGAGAGAGCAGTAAACTAAAGCATGACGGTTAAAGATAACTCATAGAGAGTTTGATATGAGAGAGAGTAGACGGTAGTATCAGGAAAAGAGACACGAGAGAGAGAGAGAGAGAGAGAGAGAGCATTAACATAACCAAGATGATGTGTCCTTACATCCCAGCTCCAATTCTCATAGCATAATCATTTACTTATTACATGCGCACATTTAAATGGGGGAAGTCCTCCCCCCCACCCAGCCCCTCAAAAAAAAAATGGTAAAAATAAATCAATTAACTTGCCAAGAGACTTTCTACATTTGAGGAAAACCATGATAAATGTAACAAAATACAAATGAAAGTAGATAATATATACTGAATAAAATGGACTCTTCAATACGACGGGAAAAAGCAAAAGTTAATATACCCACATTAATAGAAGCATAATGACTAAAAATACAATGATAAACAGAATGCAGTAAAAAAAATATTATCAATTTGCTTCTCATTTCTCACAAGATATAAACCTAGAGTTTTTAAAGTAAAAAAAAAATGATCACAAAATCATTCAAGTATCAATTCCTGTCTTTACTTGCAAAACTCTCTCTCTCTCTCTCTCTCTCTCTCTCTCTCTCTCTCTCTCTCTCTCTCTCTCTCCTAAAGTATATAAACCTACAGTTGCTAAATTATATCATATCAGTAATAAAAAAATCACAAAATCATTACATATCAACATCTGCGCATTACTTCTTAAACTCGTTGTCTCTCTCTCTCTCTCTCTCTCTCTCTCTCTCTCTCTCTCTCTCTCTGAGTGCCTAATGAAGGCTATCAAAAAGAGGTATTGACCATCAAGACGCAGCACTTGCTTAGCGACAATATATACCTCGTGACTTATGCCATTCCTCTGAGTGATGGGCAGTGCTGCAAGATGCTTAATATAACAACAGAGAGAGAGAGAGAGAGAGAGAGAGAGAGAGAGAAGAGAGAGAGAGAGGAGAGAATTTTTCTCCTGATATTCTTATGTTTCAACTAGCAACAACAGAGACAGGGAGATCTTGCGTCTTTTTTATTTCCTTTTTTTGTGATATTCTTTACTGTACTTATGTATAAACGGTAATATCATGACAGAGGAAGGAAATCTAATACTCTACTTTTTCCGACGGTCCCGCAGTCAGAATGAGCAACGCAATTAAAAATTAGGAATATATATATATATATATATATAATATATATATATATATATATATATATATATATATATATATATATATATATATATATATAAACGATGCTTCAAAAGCCAATTTTAGGTTGCAAATAAGGTAGGAAACTAAAAAGAATGATATATGGACGAAAGAGTGTATTTTTCTCAATTAGTTACTGTAAATCAATAAAGACGGTAATCTCAACAAAAAAGACCAAATCCGGTATTTTTCGAAGATTATCCATTTCCAATACATTCAAAGCAGGCTCCACGACAATAATATAAAATTAGCTTCTCACTGATTTTACCCTTCACCGTAGATACACTAATACAAAATAAATTGAAGAGAGCACTTGAGGCCAATACATAGTAAAAGTAACAAGAGAAAATGGAGTATTTAATGCTATTACTCTTCTGACTAAATAAAGTGCTGCAATCGGCAGATGAAGAGCGAAAAATAAAAATAAAAAAGGGAGTTGTAATAATAAGTCTCTCAACAGAAGCCTTAAATCATCGTCTAGACTTTCCCGAATCCGTAATAGTCACCTCTCAAACATGCATTAATTAAGTCTGCCACATGTGTGTCGAGCGACTCACCGTCACGCCCTTCATTCATTGTTTGCTCTGACAATTATCCCCAATTCAGGGCACTTAACGTATGATGAACCTTGAGAGGAATGCCATTTCGGGGCTGCCTAAGATGGCATTCTCGGTGCCGGGAACACATGTTGGCATTCTCGCTGCCGGGAACACATGTTGGCATTCTCGCTGCCGGGAACATATGTTGGCATTCTCGGTGCCGGGAACGCATGTTGGCATTCCGCTGCAGGACTAATTGGCATTCTCGTCCAGGGAAACACAGTTGGCATTCTCGCTGCCGGGAACACATGTTGGCATTCTCGCTGCCAGGAACACATGTTGGCATTCTCGCTGCCGGGAACACATATTGGCATTCTCGCTGCCAGGAACACATATTCATCGGCTCCGGGACATATTGGCATTTCTTGAAACTGCCAACTACATGTTGCATTCGCTGCCGGACATGCGGGCATTCTCGCTGCCGGGAAAACACATGTTGGCATTCCTTGCTGCCAACGACATATGATTTCGCTGCAGGAACATTATTGCCAAGGACATTCTCGCTGCCAGGCATGTTGGCACTCGCTGCCGGGAACATGTTGCCATTCTCGTGCCGGGGAACACATGTTGGCATTCTCGCTGCCGGGGAAAAAACACATGTTGGCTCGCTGCCAGGAACACATGTTGCATTCTCGTGCCAGGGAAAAAAACCATTGGCATTCTGTCTGCAAAAACATGTTTGCATTCTCGCTGCCAGGGAAACACATGTTGGCATTCTCGCTGCCCGGGACACATGTTTGCATTCTCGTGCCGGGGGAAACACGTTGGCATTCTCGCTGCCAGGAACACATATGGCATATTGGCATTCTCGCGCCAGGAACACATTTAATTGGCATTCTCGGCTGCCAGGGAACACAGGCTGGGCACCTTCCTACGGCTGTTATTGCCGGGTAAAAAACAAACATGTTGGCATTCTTCGCTGCCGGGGAAAACACATGTTGGGCATTTCTCCCCCCGGCTGCCGGGATACCAAACACAGTTTGGCATTCTCGCTGCCCGGGAAACACATGTTCTGGCATTCTCCCTGTTGGCATTCTCGCTGCCGGAGGGAACAAAACATGTTTGGCATTCTCGCTGCCGGAACACATTGTTGGGGCATTCTCCGCTGGGGCCGGGAACCAAAAACATGTTGGCAATTCTCGTGCCGGGAACACAATGGTTGGCATTCTCCGCCGGGAACACAACGGATGACATGAACTGCTTATCATATATGGGTCAACTGTTTCTTTCGAATGAGATGCCACTATGGATGAATGGCGAATGGGGGATGGATGTATTTTAATCTTGCTTTTATGGACCCATAAATTCATAGAATACTATCAGGCTACACTAAGATTACATTTATTGATCAGATCCTTTTAAATTCACAGAACGCTGTTAAATAACAGCAAGAAACCATTCAATGCCGAAGTCTTGTTCAATCACTTTGTGGTACAACGTGAAGGGAAATCTTCCCGATTTAGTATAAGGAAATCAAAAGGAGGTAAATATCAGACCTTTATCAGTAAAGTTTAAAAGTTATATAAATGATAAAAATACAAATAAAGGCATTCCCTGGCCCATTAAGAAGATCAAACTATCTGATAGGCATGACATTGGCTAGAGTATGGTATTACAGTATATCACAAAGGCACAATAAATCATAAAGATTGGCAGTAACGTCAAGGGCCTTGATGAGGCACGAACTCCTTGTTATGTGAGTAATCTGTATGAGGCAAATAAATTTAGCACACAAGGCTATCTTTATGGCATAATAAATTTATAAAGGATAAGCAGTCTCCGTGTTACTATTCGAAAGTCAAATCTATTTATTCATTAGTTTGTCACTTTATTTCGTCTTTTTTAATAAAGGATCTCTTCTTTCTGTATTTCCCATTGCCTTCTGTTACTTCTTTCAAATGAACACCATATTCTTTGGAAGCTTGACTTTCAAGTCAGTGGCCCCTGTGGGCTTGTTCCATATGAATAGGGTTCATCTTCTGAATAATAATAATAATAATAATAATAATAATAATAATAATAATAATAATAATAATAATAATAATAATAATAATAATAATACAAAAGGGGAAAGTAACAAGGACTGGAGGGATAAAGCTACCAGATGGGAGCAACATCAAACACATAGATGAGACGGGATACAAATACCTGGGAATAATGGAAGGAGGGGATATAAAACACCTAGAGATGAAGGACACGATCAGGAAAGAACATATGCAGAGACGCGAGGCGATACTCAAGTCAGAACTCAACGCCGGAAATATGATAAAAGCAATAAACACACGGGCAGTACCAGTAATAAGATACAGCGCAGGAATAGTGGAATGGACGAAGGCAGAACTCCGCAATATAGACCAGAAAACTAGGAAACATATGACAATACACAAAGCACTACACCCAAGAGCAAATACGGACAGACTATACATAACACGAAAGGAAGCAGGGAGACGACTACAAAGCATAGAGGACTGCTTCAACATCGAGAACATAGCACTGGGGCATTATCTGAAAACCAGTGAAGACGAGTGGCTCAAGAGTGCATGGGAAGAAAGACTGATAAAAGTAGACGAAGACCCAGAAATGTACAGACAGGAGAATGACAAACAGAACACAGGAATGGCACAACAAACCAATGTACGGACAATACATGAGAACTAGCCAACGATGACACATGGCAATGGTTACAGAGGGGAGGGCTCAAGAAGGAAACTGAAGGAATGATAACAGCGGCACAAGATCAGGCCCTAAGAACCAGATATGTTCAAAGAACGATAGATGGAAATAACATCTCTCCCATATGTAGGAAGTGCAATACGAAAAATGAAACCATAAATCACATAGCAAGCGAATGTCCGGCACTTGCACAGAACCACTACAAAAAGAGGCATGATTCAGTGGCAAAAGTCCTCCACTGGAGCCTGTGCAAGAAACACCAGCTACCTTGCAGTAATAAGTGGTACGAGCACCAACCTGAAGGAGTGATAGAAAACGATCAGGCAAAGATCCTCTGGGTGATACGTGTAAATAGACCAGACGTGACGTTGATTGACAAAATCAAGAAGAAAGTATCACTCATTGATGTCGCAATACCATGAGACACCAAAGTTGAAGAGAAAGAAAAGGAAAAATTGGAGAAGTATCAAGACCTGAAAATAGAAATAAGAAGGATATGGGATATGCCAGTGGAAATTGTACCCTTAATCATACGAACAATAGGAATCTGGAAAACTAGAGGCTGAAGTAGCTCCAGGACTCATGCAGAAGAGTGTGATCCTAGAAACGGCGCACATAGTAAGAAGAGTGATGGACTTCTAAGGAGGCAGGATGCAACCCGGAACCCCACACTAAAAAATATCACCCAGTCGAATTGGAGGACTGAGATAAACCAAAATAAATAAAATAAATAAATATAAATAAATAAAAAATAATAATAAGAATAGAATTAAGTCTTAAAATGGAGAAGGAAATCCACAGTTATGTATATGTACATACATTTAAAGATAAAACTGTACAGGTAGCTTTCTGGAATTTGTCCAGTTTCATCTTTAAATATATCTGCATATACACAACTGATGATTTGTTTCTCCAATAATAATAATAATAATAATAATAATAATAATAATAATAATAATAATAATAATAATAATAATAATAATAATAATAATAATAATAATAATAATAATAATACTCTACGTGATATAATACGAAAAGTGTGTACTTCACATATGCTTCACTAAATGTGTAATTTACCCCCACACACCTACATTATTATGCATGTAAAGGCATAATTACAAATTACGAATAATTCTGAACAAATTATATTCAGATAAGGGTGAGGATTACCTAGGCACGGCCTTAATTCTCTCAATAGAATAAGGTATAAATCACAACGGCTTACTGATCACTCAAGTCTGTAAAGTTCTCTCGCTTATATACACATACACACACACATACACCAGTCATGCCCACAACAGTCGACTAACAACTTGACTGACTGACTGACTGATTGACTGCAAGACATCTTGCGTCCCAAATACCAAGGCAGTGAGAAATAAAAAAAAATAAATAAATCTGAATATTAACGAGTCTCCCAACATCAAATCCCAATGGTGGAAAAGTGACATTTCGTAATGATATTCGCGTCATCAGGGAGAGACGCAAAATATTTTCCGATTTCCTTTTCAAATTCAAATGATGAAAAGAGCAAAATGTAGAGAAATAAAAATTAAAATGATATTGTATATAAAAATAAATAAGGTATCAAAAATACATAAATAGTTATGTAATAAAATCAGTACAGAAACAAAGAAAGACATCATGATTATTATCACATAATTCAAAAGGCATTTCAACCATATCTTTCCTTCATGTGTTCGTTTATAATTACTTTTCGCGCTATGGTACTGATTTTTTTTTGTTATTTTAATTAGAAATCATTGTACTTATTGCAGTACGTTCTAAAAAAAATACATAAATTAAACTGGGCAAATTATGAATTTAGTGTATTAGGAAATAATTATATTACGTTTAGCAATAAAAATTGGCTATAATAAACAGTGGAATTTATGATTATTTGGACTTCGCGAAACTACGATAAAATACCCTTGCAATGATAAGGAGTTTATTGCTATATTGCCTGAAAGTACGCATAAAAATATATAAAATGCATCAATCAAATGGTAAAAATTATGACTTTAGTTTACCAGAAAAAATAGTATTACATTTGACGATAAAACTCGGCTAAAAATGAAGTGGAATTTGTGTTTCTTTGCATCCTGCAAAACTGCGATAAACTCTATTTCCAATGATATACAGTTTATTACTACAATACCTGCCACTATGCATATCATTATTTTTATAATATGGGTACCTAATGTACATGCTATATCATAAAATGAGTTTCATTTACCGTGGCAATAATTACTTTTATTCACTATACCTGTAATTAATAGAATGGGTCGACTGCAAGGCTCAATTGTGCCTTTACCTAAACTTCAACGTTATCTATTAATACAGTATTCAGGAAGCACTGAACTTACACTGGTAATGTATTAAGTGTATTTGATGTACCGGATAATAGGTAATTTATTAAGTGTATTTCATGTATCGGATTATAGGTAATGTACTAAATGTATTTGATGTACTGGATTATAGGTAATTTATTACGTGTATATCACGCACCGGACGACAGGTATGATGAAAATGAAACATTACTAATTCTATGCGGCTACTTTTAACGGCACGTTTATTCTAGCAGACATAACAGACGTCCATAATTTCAACAAAACCAATAAATAATAATATTTTTTAACAAATATACACATGAATAAATAATTTTATGTATAACTGAATAATCATAAATAAGCATATAGTATATAATATATATATATATATATATATATATACATATATATATATGAATAAATATACATATGAATAAATAATGACAATCAAAATAAATATATGTACATATGTATATGTATAAATAATTATATGCATACTGGATAAACATACATACGAATAAATATATGCATAATACATAAACATACTGATGATGAACAAATAATTATATTCATAATATAAATATGAATAAATTACCATATGTATAACATATATAAATAAATATGTGAAAAATTAAACTATTAAAATTAAAAACAAACAAGACAATGTGAATAAATAATAAAAAATAATAAAAAACAATAAAAAATTGATAAAAACCAAGGACCACTCAATGCCTTCCTCGAAGAACCCGGCGTCCATTAGCGCAGGCGAAGTGAGGGCACTTAAAACCAATCACCAAACTCCAAGTTGATTCAGCTCAGTGCTAATTAACAAGGAGAGCAACATCAGCCAACATCATCAACATCATCGTCTAGTCAAACTTTTTGCTGGAGATGGATGGCATCATCATCTGAGGGGCCTCCAGGCAAGATGTAATTACGCTGCAAATGCTGTTACGCTTCTCAAAGCAAAGCTTCCTCCGGTACTTCCAAAGGCAGAGAGAGAGAGAGAGAGAGAGAGAGAGAGAGAGAGAGAGAGAGAGAGGAGGGGGAGGAGGGGGAGAGTTCGCCGCTCTCGTTCGATTTCGACAAGAAAGCAACACAGCAGAAATCTCTCTCTCTCTCTCTCTCTCTCTCATCACACACACACACGCACACGAGTATCGCCAAAAACCTCTTTACCGCTGGTAAAAAACACCAAAATGCAGATTACTCACATTCTAAAAACACTGAGAGAAACTCAAAAGATACAATATCTCTTAAGAACATTGAACTCAAGAGAGTTTTCTTCTACTGATGTCAGTAAAAGCTAAACACGCTTTGAAGGGATGACAAAGAGCTTCATACAAAAGATGAAAGAATAAAAAAAATTATAAAAAAAATAATAAAAAATTGAAGAAACTGAACGAAAGCATCGAATATGAGTTTGATGGAACCGCCTCCCAGAAGAGGAAAACTCTATTGATCGGCAACTCGAACACAAAGATACAAAACAAAGGAGCAGTTCACATCGACACATCAATAGTTATGCAATAACATTAACAAGAGCATTAGATTGATAATAATCTTAGCAATTCACCAATTACTGAATTAATTAATAGAGATTTCTGTAAACACAGAATGAGTCTTATACTCGTACATCATTAATAAGCAGAAGACGTGAATGAAGCCACATAGCAATTTTATACTGAGTCAAAGACAGAAAGCTACGTAAGATTTCCTTACTAAAATGAACACCTAAAATCGATAGCCACATACAAACAAAACAGGCTTCAAAGAACAAAAACACAAAAATGACGACGGAAAAACAAACAAAACACAGACACCGAGGTTATGAAAAGTTTACACAGGCAAAATTGCAAGAGGAAAAATGCAACGACAAATCAGACGCAAGAAATGGAAGAAGTCCTTCAGGAAAGTCGAGGAGATGCTCAAAACACTTGAAGGAGCATGAGTTTGTCTAAGGAAAATCAAGCTGCACATGACGGATTCATATGCTGGTTAGCAGAACTGGAAATAATTCATATTTCAATTATTCATATTTCACTCCTGTTAGAAGATTTTTCCTACCTACACATATATATGTAGGTATGATTGTCTTTTTACTGTAATACAATATAATAGGAAGATAAAAGGCCCAGAAAACACTATTTTAACGTTGCGGATGTCTATATTTTACCAGTGATCAGGAGCACAGAAGGAAGTGATCGAAATACATGGTTGCAACGTTAAAATAGTGATTTATGGGCCTTTTTATCTTCATATGTAAGTAGGTTTGTATGTGCATATACTCACATATATGTCTGTGTACACACACACACACACACACACACACACACACATATATATATATATATATATATATATATATATATACATATATATATATATATATATATATATATATATATATGTGTGTGTGTGTGTGTGTGTGTGTATGATATATGATATAAGTTTTTTCCTTGACATGAGAGGAGGGAGGGGAGTTACACCAGCGAGGGGTAGAGCCAGGTACTCATTCACGGCTTAGACGACTGGTGGGCGGCAGGCCAGGTTCAAACCGCAAACCTTAAAAAAAAAAAAGCATGCCCAGTGCTCTACCACTGCCTTACGGTACCCCATTATTTCTGAGCCATATATGGTTCAAGAAACACATGCGTGCACTTCACGACCAAGCATAAAAATTCACATAAGTCCGGGAATCTCGCTGTCCTTTTCATTCTTGTGTGGTTAAATATATTTACAGGAATCAGATGGTTTCCTGTAAACACTATGAAACCCCCCCCCCCAACCCCCCCCCCCCCCCCCACAAAAAAAAATAAGTACTGGTTCGATTCCTGGTCGAGAAATGCACTTGTAAGTAATTCCCTTTGGGTCAAGTTATTCCCATGGAGTTATTTCCATGGGAAAGTGAATTCGATTTAAGGGGGGATTAGCCTAACATTTGATGGCATAAAAAAGAATAATAATGCTATGAAACTACTAAAAAAATACTGGTTCGATTCCTGGTAGAGAAATGCACTTATAAGTAATTCCCTATGGGCCAAGTTATTCCCATGGAGTGAATTCGATTTATGGGGGGATTATAGCCTAACATTTGATGCATAAAAAGACGTGCAATCTAATAATAATAATAATAATAATAATAATAATAATAATAATAATAATAATAATAATAATGTTTACCAGAATATCAAATACATAAAGAAACGCCCAACCGCGGTCTCATCCGTTTACGGGGAAGAGAATTACCGTGGGGCCCAGACAGGTGCTATACAAGGATGTATGCCACTTGAGTGCAGATTTGGCTTTTGATGCCACTTGAGGGGAGTATCCTCCTCCTCCTCCTCCTCCTCCTCCTCCTGCCACTACTTAACTAAGCCAGCGAAACAGTTCTGCTATTAATATGATAAAGGTGATCGGAAAGATATTTCATCATTGTCCAAGAGTTATGCAATTCACTCTCTCTTCCCAGTTGTATCTAGGGGTCACATTAATAGACATTCATTACGTAACCAAAAGACCTCAATCAGCTGTTTCACGACTGCCAGGGAGTTCTGTTGTAAAAAGTCAACGAGGCTTACGACATAAATTAACTTCAAAGGAAACTGGCAACCAACCTTTATCTTCTTGGTCGTCAAAGTTAGTTTGGACGAGACCCAAGGTACACACCTGACTCTTGTACCTTTTACACCTAGTCAGGCCTACATAATGTCTTAAACCTAAAGCATGGGGAGCCGGTGGGCATAAGGCCAGTTTAGTCTAATACCAGCTAACTTCCTATACGGGCGTTATTGTGATCGTATCATAACATAAAGGAAATGAAATATAAAAGCTAAAATAATATTCATTATAAACATGTCACGAGGAAGTGAATTAGGATTATCGAAACATCCACCAGTTCCGACGACGTTCTTCAATTTGCAAACAATGTCATGCAAATCAGGCTAAACCCTCGACACAATTTTCTCTAGCCAGGACCAGTTCTTGGATATGGATCAAAAGCAAAATATATTGCCGACTTTAATCTGGAAAGGATAATAATGCATCAAAATACTGACAAGCGTTTTATCTGAAATAGCTCCCTTGATAAATGGACTTTTCCTTACTGCTCACACCAGACACCTAAGGCTGTTATATACTTCTAACAACGTATTACGGGTATGATATTCCTATTTCAATGCCCTCCGAGGTCATGTGAGAGGGAAACATGTCTTCGAAATGTCTACTCACATCTATACTCGAACTGGACTGTTTACACTTGTGCATAGTTAACAAAACAATGTTTTTTTTATTCATAGTCCAAACCGAAGTAAACTAATAATCAGAAACCGTGAATTAATATTGGTAAAATTCCTAACTAAAAGGCAAAATCCAAAAGCCAATTAAGGACACTGAGCGACAATAAGTTGAAAGAGTTAAGGGCCAATCGATTAACGTAAGACGACCTGCAGTTGGCTCAAGGCAGAGGTTAATTAATTTGCAAACCTTTTGCGCAATCTTGGTAGCCAATATGCAGATAAACAAATCTAGAACAGAGATTACTTCATAGGTAAGTTCGCGTATTCCAAAATTACCTAATAATTCATCTGAAGAGTGGCTAAAATAACTTTAACACAGGACACCAAAACATTTCGACTAACCAAACTGAGGTAGCCAAGAACATTCGCCAAATTTCAAAGCTGTAGTGGAAGTGTCACTCGAAATATATATGGCACGTCTGAGTAATCCTGGTCTCTAGGGGTCATTAAATTCATGAATTACAGATTACAGCAAGAATACTTTGTTTTCCCCATGACTAATGAGGCTTGACAGTGGCCAGAAAATAACCTACGGGGAATGTGCGCCATAGTTCACAAGAAACTTGCCCTTAACTAATCTTGAAAGCCAACATTATTGACCGAAGAACAACAAACTCCACAACAAACGTTCAGGAAATAATCCCCATCCATAATACTAAATCGAAAAATAATATAATCATATATCAGTTAACATACTGAGTCTGGAATTTTCCTATCGAGTGGACGCAGAACGAAAACACTTGAATGAGTCATGACTGATGTTACGACCTAAAATAAATCAGCATGAACGCCATTATTCTGATATAAAAATAAGAGTTGAAATAACATCAGTGATTAAAAAATCACAAATGAGCCTTTTCATAAAAAGGCAGC
This sequence comes from Macrobrachium nipponense, assembly GCF_015104395.2. Lineage (NCBI taxonomy): Eukaryota > Metazoa > Arthropoda > Malacostraca > Decapoda > Palaemonidae > Macrobrachium > Macrobrachium nipponense. The sequence goes on from NC_061096.1 coordinate 32,134,146, forward strand.
AATTATTTTTCCCAACAAACAAACAAAAGAGAGAGAGAGAGAGAGAGAGAGAGAGAGATGAGAGAGAGAGATGAGAGGAGAGAGAGGACGAAGACCCGAGGAGAGAGAGAGAGAGAGAGAGAGAGAGAGATTAAAAAATCACAAATGAGCCGTTTGATAAAGCAAATAATTTTTTTGACCAAAGTACAGAAGAGAGAGAGAGAGAGAGAGAGAGAGAGAGAGAGAGAGAGAGAGAGAGAGATTACTTACCATTTTGCAGTGGCAGTGAGGGCGAGCTCGTGGTAAGAGGCTGTAAACTGGAATTTCGCAGCCTTTTTGTTGATTCGCTGGAACCTCTTCCATACCGACCCCATTCCAGCCTCACACCTGGAAAATGCATTGCAAAAATTACATAGATTAAAAAGGCAACTAAAGACACACGTCATTCGCAGCTAACAACAGCCCTAGGTTACAAAAGAGCAGCTATAGAAACAAGGTTGCAGATGTGAAAACTGGCAACTGCAAATAAGTGTCATAGGTTTTAAAATGTAAATAAAAATATGCAACACCGGCTAATATATTGTCATTCTAAATGCCTCGAAAATTACATTTTTATGTCATTTGAAAATGACATGAAAATGTCATTTAAAAAAGAAATTTCTAGGTCTTGAAAATGACATTTGAAAATGACATTTCAATGTCAGTTGAAAATGAAAGTTCTATGTCATTTGAAAATGAAATGAAAATGAAATTTGAAAAAGACATTTCTATGTCATTTGAAAATGACTAGAAAATGTCATTTTCAAAGGTTATTCCGGTGCTCACACTGATAAAAGGAAAAAAGGAAAACACAGGATACTAACATAAGTAATATATAAATTATATATTCATAAATATACATACACATATACAAATATATATATATATATATATATATATATATATATATATATATATATGTATATGTATATATATATATATATACATACATATATATATATATATGCATATGTATATGTATATGTATATATATATATGTATATATATCATATAATATATATCGAGCTACAATGTCCTTTAATATCTAATTCGCTCTACCTCGGAATTAATATATTTTCATATATGCTTAACCGAAGGGGAATTTTTTCTCGATAATAGATTTACCTGTACTTGGGCGCGAACGCAGGTACATTATAAATCCAGGACCAGTCAGTGGAAGCGGTACACCGAACCGCGAGAGGCTTAAAAGGTATATGTCGTCTCCTCACCTCAAATACTTTCAATCGCGCTGAAGTATCGTTGGTTTGGAGACAACATCAACCCGCCTCGACTCCGGTAGTTAAGTAGCGCTTTTGACAACACGTAGCATTTTACATAAGTCATATCACATTACCGTGATTCATATACATATATCGAGCTACAATGTCCTTTAATATCTAATTCGCCTCTACCTCGGAATTAATATATTTTCTATATGCTTAACCGAAGGGGAATTTTTTCTCGATAATAGATTTACCTGTACTTGGGGCGCGAACGCAGGTACATTGATAATCCAGGACCGTCAGTGGAAGCGGTACCACCGAACCGCGAGAGGCTTAAAGGTATATGTCGTCTCTCACCTCAAATACTTTCTCGCGCTGAAGTATTCGTTGGTTTGGAGACAACATCAACCCGCCTCGACTCCGGTAGTTAAGTAGCGCTTTTGACAACACGTAGCATTTTACAAAAGTCATATCACATTACCGTGATTCATATACATATATCGAGCTACAATGTCCTTTAATATCTAATTCGCTCTACCTCGGAATTAATATATTTTCCATATGAAAATATATTAATTCCGAGGTAGAGCGAATTAGATATTAAAGGACATTGTAGCTCGATATATGTATATGAATCACGGTAATGTGATATGACTTATGTAAAATGCTACGTGTTGTCAAAAGCGCTACTAACTACCGGAGTCGAGGCGGGGGGGGTGATGTTGTCTCCAAACCAACGAATACTTCAGCGCGAGAAAGTATTTGAGGTGAGAGACGACATATACCTTTAGCCTTCTCGCGGTTCGGTGGTACCGCTTCCACTGACGGTCCTGGATTTATAATGTACCTGCGTTCGCGCCCAAGTACAGGTAAATCTATTATCGAGAAAAAATTCCCCTTCGGTTAAGCCATTATATGGAAAATAATTTAAGGTAAGCATTATAAAAATTGAAAAATTATGAATTTCCGAAAGGTGAGCGAATTAGATATAAAGGACATTGTAGCTCGATATATGTATATGAATCACGGTAATGTGATATGACTTATACAATATATAATATCTATATATTATATATATATATATATATGTATATATATATATTATATATATATACACCAAAAGCCACGATATATCACAAGCCCTTTCAAATTCTTCTTTTCTTAATCAATTCCTCAAAGCGAAAGCAATCAGGATCCGCCCAGCGACTCGTTAAACGCAATAAATACTTTCAACGACTTTCCCCTTTCAGGGAAGTTTCTTAGCGAACGCTTCATCAAGAGTTTAATTGGCGAATGTCATGCAATGCAGTTACTTTCACGGAACAATAATCGTGAAATGAAATGTCCCCACAGCACGATGAGCAAATATTAACGATGATATCCGGTGATTACGAATATCAGCGCTCGAATTACAAGTGCTCGTCTCTATTCTGAAAAGGTTATTGTATATGTATTTTATTCAAGGGGTTGATAAACAAGGGTTACGTGTTTCCTAAATGATTTATACACTTGACACTCAAAGTGTAATTTTATATATATATTCATACATATATTTGAACATACATATATATATATATATATATATATACATATATATATACATAAATATATATGTATGTATATATATACATATACATATGATTTACACACGCAAGGGTAATTATATATATATATATATATACACACACACACACTATATATATATATATATATATATATATATTTATATATATATATATATATATATATATATATATATATATACATATATATATATGAGTGTGTGTGTCTCTGTGTGTTTTTATGGGTCAGGGGGTAGACTCCCTAAAGCAGAAAGGACATTGATAACTGCCACATTCATGAATGCTGGATGAATTCCCTAAAATACGCAAAGAACTTCCCAACCATCAGCTGTGCAGCAAAACTATCATACGAGTAAAGAAATGGCCACAGAAATAACGACAATAAAGAATAATACTTACACAAATCCTCCTTAGAACTGGAAATCGCGCCTTGGCCATCACATTCTCAACTCGAGAGACATCACAGATTATGACAAAGACTCTTAAATTACTCTGACCAAACTTTTGAACCTTCACCCTTCACCCTTTGCGTCCCCTGTACTTCCGGGCCATATGCAATCACTCACCCTGAATCTCCGGGGCAATATAAATTACATGTGGTCAATTTCTCTTCATTGGTCAAAAAATAAATAAATGAAAAATAAAAAACCAACAATATTTGGGATATTCTGACCTGCCTCCTTTACATTCGCTTTGACTAAATCCGAGGTAATGACAGTTAACTCTTTCTCTTTAGAAAAGCCAAGAAATATCGAGGTTTCATCGAGTCTCCATATGAGGATTGGGGGATGGGGGATGGGGATGGGAAGGAAGAGGAGGGGGAAGGAAGAGGAGAGGGAAGGGGAGGAGGGGAACGAGAGAAAAGGGGTCAAGGAAGGGGAGAGAAGGGGGATGGGAGCGGGAGGGAAGTTACAAGGATTAGGATGTCTCAAAGACTTATCAGTCCATCCAAGGAAACGGGGGATGGAAGAGGAGGGGGACGGGAGGAGAGAGAGAGG
>NC_061096.1:32140467-32160467 GCF_015104395.2 Macrobrachium nipponense
CTTTCCCACTTTATCTCAAACTAAACAATGGGCACCTAATGCACGGCTCCATGCTGGGAAATAGCAGGATATATATTTTCCAGCAAGTTCCTGGATAATAAGCCCATCACCAGGAGAAACGATAGGCGTAACATACTAATAATAATACCAATAATAATACTAATGTGATCCAAAAAAGTTTAGACGAGACATTAACAAGGCATCCAAATTCAGAAGTCGCCTACTTTCAAAATACCAATTCAAGTTTACATATTTTATACGATGCTATTTCACGTGCAAGTTTACATATCTTATACGATACCACTTCACGTGCAAGTTTACATATTTTATACGATGCTATTTCACGCGCAAGTTTACATATTTTATACGATGCTATTTCACGCGCAAGTTTACATATTTTATACGATGCTATTTCACACGCAAGTTTACATATTTTATCAGATGTTATTTCACGCGCAAGTTTACATATTTTATCAGATGCCATTTCACGTGCAAGTTTACATATTTTATCAGATGTTATTTCACGCGCAAGTTTACATATTTTATCAGATGGCATTTCACGTGCTAACTATAAAATATAACAAGGAACAGTCCAGTCAGGATAAAGTTAAGGAATTCCGGAAGTGCTCACTTTTCTCAGTTTCCAATTAGATCGACCTGTGTTTCCTGACCACGGCTCTTCCACAGCCTTAAGAATCCAGTGGGTTTTCTACCCATTGCTTTTTTTTCTCTCTTTTTTTTCCAAGCTACAAAAGGAAAAGCTCGCTCCATTTTAATCCAAAGAGAATGAAACTTCATTCTTCAATGTCCTTACAATTAGCACACTTGAATGTTCTCATGTCAGACGTTTCACATAATTCTATCTCTCTATATCGTGAAAACAAAATATCTAGCTAATTTTAGTCTCACGACCGACGAAAACATAAGGTCAATCAGCGCTGGAACGAGATATGGACAGTAAGGAGGTTTGCAAGGTGAAAAAGGCGGAAAGACTCGCAGTTGCACCACGAAACAATTCCTATAGAGGGGGTGGGAAGTCAGATGGAAGAAAGAGAATAGAAACAGAGGTACAGTAAAAGGAATGAAAGGCATTGCAGCTAGGGGCAGATGGGACGCTACAAAGACCTTTAAATAATGCCTACAGTGCACTACTTGAGATGCACTGACAGCACTAACACCCTGCTGGGTTCATGAAAAATAAAGCACGAGACTAAACATTTCCATGAAGTATAAAAAAAAATTCGACTAAAACTGAACTTTAGCGACTGAATAAATAATGACATCGGAAAATATAAAATATTTCGGAGAATAATCAAACACTCGTCAGGAAACGCCCTTCGATGAACAAACAAATGCAAACTCTGTAACATGCAGACAACACGAAAAAATAGAAAAATAAACAAAAATACAAACAAAAGAGTTTGGAATGCTGAATTGACTAACAAGGATATATACTTGCAAAAGAATTTATTACCAATCGCCGTACCCGAGGCAATCAATCTCTTTCCAGTGATTTTTGAGCGCACGTGCTAGTAAAATGGAGAGAGATTTCACATTTTTTTTTATCGAAACTAATAATTCATGAATACGGAAAAGCAACGAAAAAGAAAAAGAAGAAAAAGTTGTATGATGCGGGGTACGTTCTAATGAGGAGATATTTTCTGCGAAAGAAAAATATTTTTGAATTCATTTTCAAAAAACAATTTCGAGCATTTTTCCATCTTTTTTTATCCCTCATAAAAACATACATAGGAACGTATTTCATACGGACATACATACAGACATACATACATATACATAAATATGGAACGTGATGAATATATAACGACTAATTCCACGAAGGAAAGAGAAACGACGAAGTTCTGAAGGCCTAGCGACAAGCAAAGGAGGACATCTTCATTTATTCCTCATTTTGAATCCAAGGTTTGTAGTGATAAGCATAACCAAAAAAGGATGAAAAAGTCCTTGTGGCTGTTAACTGCTCTGCACGCACAAACACACGTATATGTATTTGTAAATAAAGACAAATTCCACGAAGGAAAGAGAAACGACGGAGTTCTGCAAGGCCTAACGACAAGTAAAGGACAAGAAATCGAAAGGCCTTGCAGAACTCCGTCGTTTCCCTATCTTTCGTGGAATTTGTCATTATTTACAAATACATATACGTGTGTTTGTGCGTGCAGAGCAGTTAACAGCCACAAGGACTTTTTCATCCTTTTTTGGTTATGCTTATCACTACAAACCTTGGATTCAAAATGAGGAATAAATGAAGATGTCCTCCTTTGCATCAAGGGATCAAAGCCATCCTTATAATTTTGGGATCTGAACGTTATCCCCGTGAGACAGGGAAATCTCTACATACATGCATGAATACACACAATATATATGTGTATATAATATACATATATATAATATATGTATATTATATACCGTTAAAAATCAGTCTGGCGAAAATGAACTATACAAATACGTACAGAGAGAGAGAGAGAGAGAGACGAGAGAGAGAGAGAGAGAGAGAGAGAGCTCCCAAACGTAACAAAAATACTATACACAAACATACAAGCCTAATGAAATTTCACATGAAGACCCCTTCATGCCTCCAATGACAAGACTTCGCAAATAACGAAAAACACACAACGAAAAACAAAAGAGAAGACAGCCCCATTTACCTCCCCCTCCCCAAAACAACCTTCCCCCTCCCTCCTCCCTCCTCTACCCCTAGTTGATTTAATCATCCCGGTAATGCAGCCAACATCTGTCGCAGTGTGACTTGCATACAATTATCCAAATGGCCTTTAAGAGCATCCCTGACAAGCAGAGAGAGGGGGTGGGTGGGGAGGGGGGGCATTCTAATGTAAACACACGTGTTGCGTCTGGCAACATCCCCCCCCCCCCAACACAACGCAAAATAGGGTTATGTGAGGGTTAATGGCGGACAGGATGGGGCAATGAACTTGAAGGCGAAAATAAGACGTTATGAGACGTCTAAGCATAAAAGTAACGTCTCAGTGGAAAAGTTACGTCTAACTGTGAAAGATACGTTTAAGTGGAAAAGAGAATTCCAAGTGGAGAGGTGTCTTCGTCCACACAAACACCCATGTCAGATGTCAAGAGGCCAGAAAGCTCTGAAAGACGCCCATGCTCAGAACCAATACACGAATGCTGAAGGTTCTGAAGATAATAACAGTAGGTACATATAAAAACAAAGCATAAAAAAGCATATGGAGCCACACCAGAAGCCGTCACAACCATACAAGTTACTGTCGATCACGAAGATATCAGTGGCCAGGCAATCAGAAAACATGCATATACGTATAACCCGTAAATACCTTAAGATGACAGCATACATACACCTCTGCATATATCACACTCACACATAGTTATAAGTAAATACTCCGAGAGAGAGAGAGAGAGAGAGAGAGAGAGAGAGAGAGAGAGAGAGAGAGAGAGAGCTAGCTTTCTTACTCCCCCAAAAGATGACACAGTAAGGATTCAAAATATGTACAGTAAAAATACAGAAATGTATGAAAAAGAAACATGTATGTTTGAAAAATAAAATCAAATATATGAAAAAATAATTAAACCAATACAGAAAAATGCCTGCAGGAAAAATAAAAATCATAAAATATACCAAAAACTTCTAAGAAAGTTACGGTTACCTCGACAAATCCTAAGCAAACACTTCCCAAAAACACACACACACACACACACACACACACACACACTGCCAACACAGCACAGCGTCCCCAAACATCACAACAAACGATATAAATCTCAGGCCAGTAAACGAAACTGCAATGTTCATGAAACATTGGACCCAAGGTGGACAAGTTTCGAAGACCCGAAAAAGACTGGGGCCGATTTGGTTGCCTGCAAACGAAAAGTGTCTCAAAAGAGTGATGGCTATTCGACGAACAGCTGTTTAACGGTATACACTAATAAATTTTACACACACGCGCGCACACACAAACACACACACACATATATATAATATATATATATATATATACTATTATAATATATATATAAGTATATATACATACATATAAATATACATATATACATATATAAGAATATATAAATAAACATTTATACACATACATTACTGACAGTTTGATAGTTTCTTCGCTAATAATAGTAATATTTCACGATCACATGACAGTTAGACCGTCATTAAGACAAAGATTTCACAATTTTCTCGATATCCTCTAATTCATGGAAGCTTTTTTCCCCCCGCAAATTTGATTCATAACAGGAAATATATATATGGCGCGCGCTAGCTGTGCTGGAACCAGGCGCAGCCCGTCAAGTCTCCCTTCCACTTCCGATCTGATACCTACCCAAGCCAAACTCGGGCCGGACAAACAGGTTTGCAAGAGGATGGAGGATGTGTCACGTCGTCCCTCCTCTCACGATTCCCTACCTACCCCACTTCCCCGGGGCGGACAAACTAGAATGATCCACTCTGATTTTATTAGTATAGATAGGTGCTTTAACTATCATCAGACTATCATCTATATTTCCCCTGTGGATTCGAACTATGATGGGATAAGCTTATCCAAAATTGAGGGAATTGAGAAGCTAAGAGGACTGACTGTATAAGAGCAATGTATATCCATGAATTTTTTTCTGCGAGCAACTTGTGTGTAACAGCGATGATCTACCGTTCCTAAAATCGGGATTTACCAACTCGACCCTATCTTTTGATGATGTCTGTACAACCCCAATAATAATAATAATAATAATAATAATAATAATAATAATAATAATAATAATAATAATAACCAGATGACGATAAAAAAAAAATCACTTTTAAAATTCAACTATAAAATTAATCGATTCAGCAATAAACCTCAACTTTTCAAGAAATTCTGACAAAATATATTCTTTGTTTTACAAAACAATTACGGTCTTTACTTTTTTCTTGGCAGTTCACAGAGTGAGAAAGGCTCCCAATATAATCTTGCACGATATCTCAGCTCGGTCGGAGAGCGTTCATAAATCCGGCTGAAGTTTCGGTAATAAAGAACTTGCTCCGTGCCAAAAGGCTTAAGTTTAGATTGCGTTTTTTTTTTATTCCAAATGTTCCAACGACCGAAAGATCGGCGTTAATGTCTTCGGAACAAGGAGCAGCGTCGTCGAAGGAACACGACAGAAAAATAATTGCTTTTGCATTGAATTCTGGAATGTTTCCAGACCAGCATTAGCAAGGTACCTTAAAAAATAATACAAGTATTATTATTATCATTATTATTACTGGAGATCGAAAGAGAGAGGGGGGGGTCGATCAGTTTCCAGAAAGCTTTCTATAAAGATTTATCTTTAATAAATATACGTAACATAACTGTTGATTTGTGTTTCCATTTTCAAGCCGCAAGCTACTATGCGTATTTCATTGTTAGTGTTGTTGTTGTTGTTGTTGTGGTGGTGGTGGTGGGTTGTTTAACAGTTCACCGAATCACGTTTTTAATACTCACAAATAGAATTACAGAAACACGGAAGACGAAGATTACCGCATTTACAAACGAAAAAAATGAAACCAAATAAACGACTTCAGAAATGAAATTCAAAACCTTTAAAAAAAATCACATACCAAAAAAACAATCTATTAATGCATTTAATTGAACTTTATTACTATACGTATATCCCATATACAAATACAAAACCCAACTGTGAGTTTTAAAAAGCACTCCGTTAAATAATGCGAATTCACCTCTAAAATAAACACGAGAATTATGGCGCACCCGGAAAAAACTCATTTGGTTTAAATCCCAAATAAGCGCATAATTCGGCGCTTAAGCCCTGCTATCTCATGTGGCGCGGAATTGCAGAATCTCAATTTTTATCCGACAGACAATTTAGGGCCTTCCTATGAAAACACGTTTCTGAATTTTCTCATTCTAATCCTTAACGGTGTTCGTACCTAATGGCGTTCCAATAAAATTGGTATAAAATTAAGATATATGGTGATTTTTAACTGCACGTGTATGTATGTATATATGTGTCTATATGTATATATATATATATATATTATATATATATATATATGGCTGTGAAATATAATCTGCTAAACCAGAACTCCATCTAATGAAACGAGCCCATAAAAACGTCAAATTGTAGAAATAAGTACTATATTTCAGAGGCCAAACTGAAATACAGTATTTACTTTCTACAGTTTGGCGTTTTTATTGGCTCCATTCATTAGATATATAAATAATGTACACAAACCTATACATGCACCTCTATATAAAAAATATATATGAAGTATAATCAAATTCAAAATCTAGACTTAAAATTCATATTTCTAGGCAAACCAGTTTGGGGGAAAAAGAAAAATGAATAGTCTAGGAACTGAATTTAAATTTGACACACAGTAAGTAGCTGTATGTGTTCAACGCAGAATAATAAAACGTGAATTTCACTTCCCAGCCAATTGCTAGCGCTGGATTATGGCAGATGTCATACCTAGTTGTCCTACACCAGCTCATGTCCTGTAACCAGTTCCTCAGATCTAGGAAAGTGTCACAGCAACTGATATATTGTAGCCAAAATACATTTCACTTTCAGAGCATCTACTCTGCTGACTATTCCCTATGATTGATTGATTGATTTCATTTCCTCTGGCATCGGATCTTCTCTATGGAGGTATGAAAGTTCGACGAACTATGGCAGCGCAAAAAAAAAAAAAAAAAAAAAAAAAAAAAAAAAAAAAGGGGGGGGGGACAGCCGATCTTGTCAAATCTTTGCTAGAACTCATGTGCTTTCACAATAGAATAAATATTTTTTCTTTTTATTTAATTGTAAAATTCGTATATGCATTTAAGAGCTAATTTGCAAATGTGTTCGAAAAACAAGTAAATAGCATCTATAGAAAAAAAATTTTAATTAAAAGAACTACTATTTCGTTAGCTTTTCTGAATACAAGAGCGGTCACTGTCTAGGTCTCAATGTTCAGCAAGCTATGGGATAGTCTGGTATATAATTAATACTGAAAATGGATAATTACCATTCCACTGCAACTACTCTTAATTTAACAATAAAAAAAGATAAAATAACACATACCAGTGCATTCTCAACCGTAGAACTTAAAAATTCCCATAAATCTCCATTCAAACATCAACAAAAAAGCGCGACCTAGCACCCTCAGCAATGCATATCAAGGCCACAACGCGGAACAGAACCAAGACCGTTCAGGCCAAACGCTTTTTGGGATTATTGCCACTAAAACTGACCTCCGCATGTGCGGGACAGAGCCCCAGCCCGTAAAATCACCTATCACCTCCAGATATCGCTGGCAATAAAAACAGGCGGCTCAATCCACATCCTGATAGCAAAAGACTATGAAAGAAAGTGGGAGCATGACGAGGTCTTCCATAATGTATATCTGGTCATTCACACAACTAGTATCTAGGGTTTCAAGTATGGTAAAACATGTAATAGAAAGAATCATGTATTTTAAGTATTCTGACCAGTTAAAAATGACTTCAGTATTTATGAATGGGGGCAAGCTAACTCCATATATATCCAGTAAATTACATTTGCATTTTCTTGTACGAGATTTTGGGATACTTAAAAGTGAAGTTCATTACCGTAGACTATTTGCCTCGCATGCATAAAATACAGTGCGTTTACTATATATATATATATATATATATATATATGTGTGTGTGTGTGTGTGTGTGTGTGTGTGTGTGTGTGTGTTGTGTGTGTGTGTGTGTGTGTGTGTGTGTGTGTGCGAGAGAGAGAGAGAGAGAGAGAGAGAGAGAGAGAGAGAGAGAGAGAGAGAGAGAGAGAGATGAATTACAAAGGAAAAGTGAAAGAGGTTATTGTTCTGCTGCACAAAAGAAGACATCTAGAGGATCTATTTGGGAATAACATTTCAAAGTATAACCGGAAAAGTGTCAGGTAGAACTGTAATATATATATGTATATAAAAAGTTACAGAATTGGTAAAAGGAAAGACACAAACAATATCAATTCAAAGATGGATTTCTGTGTGAGGATCAAGTGTTTCTTATGGTAGAGTCGCGTTGAAATGGAAAAGGAGAGGGCTTTATGAATATCTAGAAAAAGGTAGAACTGACATGAATGTTATGTGGATCCTGTTGAGGAATTATGCTATATATGGAAATCTGCTGCGAGCAAAAGACAGTTTTCAGAGAGAGAGAGAGAGAGAGAGAGAGAGAGTTCCCTCAGAATGTGCAAACATGAAAATGAAAGGTTTTGATGTGAAAGTGGTTCCACAACAAAGACTGGTAATGAAAGAATGAAAAAAATAAAATAAAAAACGATAAGATATGTAAGAACAATGTAGTGGTACAAAAAAGCAGGGCGTCAATGGAGTGTAGAATCAATAATGTTCGCTAATGATGCATTGTTAGTTAGTAAAAATAAAGTGAAGCTATACAGACGAAAAGAAGTGTTTGTAAGAGTTTGTAAAAGACGAAAATTAAAAACAATCGATACCAGAGTATAGTAATGAGGGTATGCAACCAATAAAAATGAAAAACTTCAGCACTAAAAATGAAGAAAATGAATTTTAGTATGGATGGCAGCTAAACGGTTTTGGCCGATTCTCACAGTCATTTGAGGTCTCAGCTGATAGTAGGATGACAGGTGACAGCTGACAGCTGACAGTAGGATGACAGAAAATGCAAATCGCAAATCACAGAAGAATAAATGCAGTAAAGTTTATAAGGGAAGAGGAGTGTCTTTGGAAGCAAAGACTGGAATGCACAAAGGGATGGCAGAGGTAATATTCCTGAACAGGACTAAAATGGTTTTGTTGAATGTAAATTACAGAAAACAGGTAAAGGTGGTTCAGAGGAGCTGTGTGAGCAGAATATTTGGAGTATGTGTTGAAAGGGTGAAGAAATGATGGAGCCACAAAGATAATGAAGTAAAAGATTAGCATATAGCAAATAAAGAAAATTATTCAGTGAGTAAGTGGTTTGGTTAAATGCCAGTCGCGCACGAGTATGGCCGGCTTTAAGCAAAGCACTGACAATTCGAGCACGGCCTTATATAAAATATCAAGCCAGAGAGAACATGGAGTAAATAATAAAGATTTGTATAAACAGCAAAAGACCGTAATAAAAAAAAACATAGAATACTTGTACCTTAGGAAAGAGCGACTCATTCCACTGGGGCACACTCCAATATCACGGAGAACCACTTGAAAAATCTCTCTCTCTCTCTCTCTCTCTCTCTCTCTCTCTCTCTCTCTCTCTCTCTCTCTCTCTCTCTCTCTCCATTTACCACTTCCTTCCTGGAGGCATGAGGCGCACACACACACACACATACACACTTCTCAAGATATTTCTGAATCCCATCCAACCACTCTGCCTTCCGGGATAAAAATGTAACATAAATTTGTAAATTTCAACCAGTGGAAAAACGTCTTCAACAAGGCTATCTACTTTGTTTACTCCGTTCGCATCTCAACACATTTTATTTTAAGGAAAGAAAATAACTTTCATTTTCAAACAGACAAGTTAACCGCCCCAGGATGCCACGGCAATTGTCTTGACCCAAACAGGTAAAAAAAAAAAAATTAAAAACCAGAAAAAACTAAAGCCTAGTTGAAAAAATATAATCATAGTATTGAAATATACTTCACCATCAGAAAATGGGTCATACTGGACAAAATCGCAGAAAAAAACAATAACAAAAAGATCTATACAGGAGAGTCCCAACTGCCCATCTTGAGGATTCACCAGTTATTTCTAAGGCTTAGAAGTGGCTCATGAGCGGCAAAGGCACATGCACTGATGCACAAAATCCTAGAGATCAAGGACAAATACGCAGATGATCAGTGGCCAAGCCACCTTCCTACCCAAGCTGCTAGGATGTATCAGGTAGTGGCTGTTGAAGAGTTAGCAGGTAGGTCTACGGGCTTCAACAAAAGCCCGTCCCAAGTCCAGAAGGCTGGAAAACCTAATTTGCTAGTTTGTTTGTATGGTGTTTTTACGTTGCAGGGAACCAGTGGTAATTCAGCAACGGGACCAACGGCTTTATGTGACTTCCGAACCACGTCGAGAGTGAACTTCTATCACCAGAAATACACATATCTCACCCCTCCGTGGAAATGTCCGAAAATTGAACTCGCGGCCACCGAGGTGGCAGGCCAAGACCAAACCCATCACGCCACAGAGGTGCTCTTATTTGCTAGTGAAATTATCAAATCATGAGCGGGTTTGATCTCGAAATGGACCTTCACAAAGCAAAACCAGCAGAGGTTGCTGATTACTCAGCTGGTAGATCACCAAATATCCCATCCCTCTCTCACAAGCAAAATAAGCTCGTGATGCCAATGAAATTAACCAGTCTTAGGCCGGACTCGAACTCGGGAATCCCACATTGAGAACTACAGGCAAAACCCAATGACTTAGCAGTTCGCTGCTTTCAACATTTAGAAGTTTTTTCCCCATATAGACCACTGGACTGCGGCTGATAGGGGGCAATAGATGACGTGATGCAATAACATCATTAAAAACGAGTAGAATAAGTTTTCTGCACAGCGTATAAAGCTGTATGGAACTTTTAGCCACGGCCCATGAAACTTTCAACCACGGACCGGTGATGGTCTGTGTTGTTGGTACCTATAGCGATGCCAGACGTATGATTATGGCTATTTTTATCCTTAAAAAAAATTATCCTTAAATAAAAAAAAAAAACTACTGAGGCTAGAGGGCTGCAACTTGGTATGTTTGATGACTGGAGGGTGGATGATCAACATACCAATTTGCGGACGGACAGGCAAAGCCATTTCAAGTTTGTTGCAGAAAACTAAAAACTATTTTTTGGCAATTTGAATTTCCTTAGCTTTGAAAAATGGAAGGATGTCAAGGTTTCCCTTATGTAAGAACAACAGCTTTTATACCCTTAAATATTACATAACAAATTAAGCTCTACTATCAGATATACTTTACCTTCAGATTAAGTTACACCGGGCAAAGGATTATTTTCGGTGAGTGTGTGCATCTACCCTGGGCAGGTAGTACTTATCATAATTCACTTTGGGTGTGAATTATTCCCAAGTTCTACGAGGTGTTAGTGGATTAATATTTTTGACAATATTTCTGGCTTAATATATCTTAGACAATATAAAAATAACCGATGCTGTGGTAACCTCGAGACAACTTAAAAATGACATCTCGGTATCACCCTGATGGCTCTTGGCCCTACAACAACTTAACTGTTAATGCGAAACTCATAAAAACGCAATTTGGCGACAGCTTTCATAAAATTTGACGTGTCCCTCAAAAAAAAAAAATAAATAAATAAATGATGCCGCATTCCTCCCCTAGCTTGGCCTCACGACAGCTGTCAGCATGCCACTGTTTAATAACTAGACCGAGATCAATCAGAAACATAAACAAGAAATGAATAATTCAACCGCTTTTCTGTTCCCCGCAGATGGGGAACTCTGCTGCAGCCAGCCAGCTAAGTTCTCATTAAGGCAGCCATTAGAGAGGTGGAAGTCATAAAAGCCGCCTGGCCTTTATCTCCAGAATACCATTATCACGTGTTAAAAACACTGCAAAACTTGTACTCAAGTCGATTAAAACCCCTTGCTCGCCAACACATGGCAATCTAGTAAATGCAATAACGATAATCGGGGTAAAGAGGAAGTAGGCGCCCTGTGGGAGGGGTGGGGGGTTGTATCTGGATAAGAAGGGGGAGAGATGCAATCAAGGTAAGGAGAGAAGGGAGAGGGATGGGGAGGGATGAAGTTTAATCAAAACAAAGAGGGAAGAGGTATCGTTGTGAAAATGAGGAAGGTCAAAATCAAGGTAAGGAGGAAGTATATGAAAATATAAAATTGTCTACAACGACAGCGGACGTTAAAACGTAAACTTAAGTACCTAACACTGTAAATAATAAAAAAACAACAGATTTAAAGGGCCAAAAAACTTTTTAGGTTTTGAATAACATAAATAAAAGCACCAAATAAATACAAGGAAAACCAATCCAGCTAAGCGAATGAATCAACACTTGAATGTCACTGGTGGAAAAACCTTTGGGGTTTAACCAACATTAATAAGAACAAACTTAATTTAGACCCAAAAAATCCAATGCAAGCAAGTGAGCGAATCCAAAATAGACCTCAATAAAAAAAAAACCCTTTTGGGTTTTGATTAACATAAATAAAATAGCCAAATTAAGCCCAACCCCCCGACAGATTGAGTGAATCCACTCATGAAAAAATCACTGGTGGAAAAACCTTTAGGTTTTAATCAGCATAAATAAAGGAAGGCAGGAATATGTTCCCTCTATTTCCAGCACGGCTTTAATCGCCATAATTCACTATGGCGGGGAGAGAGAGAGAGAAGAGAGAGAGAGAGAGAGAGAGAGAGAGAGAGAGTTCCATTGACCTTCCGGCCGGGAAGCCTGCATGAGGCATGATAAGAGTATTAAGTAATAGCGTATTTTCTACGGCTGACAGAAACAACCCAAAGCAGAAAATAAAAGTTGTGGAAATCCCTGATGAAATAGAAACGAAAAATAATAAATCCATTTTTCAGTGTCTATTCATGCAAGGTGAAGCTGGTTAATACAAGCAAGAAATATCGCACTGTATTTTTCTAGCAAATAATGGAATGCTTTGAAAATCCGCCAGTGACTAATTGATTTATGGTAACAAAAACTGGCGTCACAGCCTCTAGTAGGTTATTGATGCCTATGATATTAAATAGAAAACTGAAAAAAAAACTTTAAAAGGAGTTGAACATAAGAAATATCTAAATATGTACATATATATAAATATTGTAAAATCTCCAAATATATATATATATATATATATATATATATATATACATATATGGATAGACCTACACACACACACACACACACACACACACACACTCACATATATATATATAATATATTATAGTATATATATATATATATATATATATATATATATATATATATAATGTATGTATAACTGAATCACGAAAGTCTGCCAAGTAAAGGACGTTGAGTCGAAAGATCTTGTAGCTACTCCATTGTTTCACTTTCCTTCGTGGCTTCTACCTTTATTTATATATACATATACAGTGTATATATATACACTGCACATACACAAACACATATTGAAATCTATCCCACTTGCTACAGGTAAAAGAACCTGATTTTTAAAATACTTTCAAAGATTAATAATGAATTTTTCAAGAAAAGCAAGCAAGTAAATAGGAGACAATAGGCAACAATAAATTGTAAATCTCGTCACTTACATTACGATGCATACCGTGACTACGGCTACGAAGTATGTCCTAATTAACATTAATAAAAACAACATATAAAACTTACAAAAACTGTACAAACATATGTGATGAGCCACTAAAAAAAAATAAAGAAAATAAATAAATGAATAAAAAAAGTCAAAATTCAACAAATGAAAACTTGTTCTGACAGATACTTGAACAAATAAAAAAAAATTTTCAATCACGCTGGAAAGGCATCAATACATAATTAATTACCTGTCATTACCAGACAGATGATTACGATTTCCATCTGGTCAACAAACTGTGCCTTGCAATATATCTGTAGAACAACAATGAATAATTTTATACAATAAGGTTCTCGAGAATTCTGCATCATTTGACGCTGTAAGATTACATTCACTATCACCTACACAAAGAACCCAAACACCGTTAAGGAAGAAGCAGCTTTCACAAAGTTCTCATAGATTCAAAAATACGATCTCACAGATTCAAAAACTAAAAGCTCTCATAGATTCAAAAATAAGAAAATCTAAAATAACAACAACCTATTACAAAAAACAAATAAAACAAGGAAAGACTGACATAAAACTGACCATAAAACTATATACAAATAAACAGCGAAATTCCAGGAGAAACCTGAGCCATAAAACCATAATAATAACAGGGATTGTTTGCTAAACATAAAAACAAGGATTGTTGCTAAATAGATTGTTATACAGCGATATCAACTTCATAGACTCCGTAATAGCGCTCCATATACAATTAATCATGGGACAGTTAGCATTAAATTCGTAATTACCATCAAGTGACTCGGGGTATTAAAGCTGCAGAAATCCATTCCATAACTCTTAATTAGTAATCATGGGAATGCAAAGGGGTTCGGGAATGAGAGAGAGAGAGAGAGAGAGAGAGAAGAGAGAGAGAGAGAGAGAGAGAGAGAGAGAGACGCCTCTATGATAAATGTAACTATACACATATCTTCCTACATACTGCACTAGAACGTTAATGAAAATTCAAATAATTGAGAGAGAGAGAGAGAGAGAGAGAGAGAGAGAGAGAGAGAGAGAGAGAGAGAGAGAGAGAGAGAGCTATCTCGTTAAGAGAAGAAACTTCAGTTACTGACTAAAATCAATGTTAAAAATCGAAGTTTTACCATCAACAATGTTCTGATGTTTTTCGTTTTGCAGATCAAATATTCAGAAAAAAAAAAGATTCTAACATAAATAACATCCCAACCTTACGAGATACCGCTATATCTATGAAAACCTCCATTACTACTCTAAACAGTTTCCTAAGCTAAAATAGGGGCTCCTCTAATTGTTCACTCCTCTTTAGAAAAGTAAGTACTATGTTTCTTTTCAACTACTTTGGACTAAGCTGACAGTGGTTCCCCTTCAATAACGGCCCCCCCCAAAAAAAAAACAAAAAAACTTACAATTACTACGGAATGTTCCCTTTTCGTAAGCTATGTCAACAATTCCATTTCTTTACAAGTACTATTTGCTTATCATTACTTTAATGTTGTTAACTACAACTGCACACACACACAAGGACACGATAAACGCAAGTAGTGAGGAGTATTTTATAACGCCTACTAATATCAAACATGGTCTATGCTGCTTTTGCAAATGTGTCATTTTATATAAAATATTATATTAACCTAACTCTTGGGATAACACCCTCTCTAACCATTCACCAAACACGTGAAATTCACTTTTATGTAGCATTGTAACTTCATATCAGACGGTGTAACTTCAATTAACTGAATAGAAACTTCCCTACGATCTCCTCTAACGCAGCTGTGAAAAACTTCTTCAACTTCACCTTGCTTCCATTTTCACATCTCATTAGACGACCAACTTCACATCGAGAGAGCCTTTTCAATAGAGGCTGCTCTATGAGCAAGAGCCCGTGCTGGCATAAGGACAGCTTCATCTACAACAACAGGAGCCGAAATTCAGTGGTTTTATTAAACTATAAAAGATTAAAAACTTCTGTTCTTCAAGAATCGGGACATTAAACTAAACAGTTTTTTTATATCCTGTTAAAGACTATTAACAAGGGAAACAAACAACCGCCTTGCAGAAAAACGTAACACAGCAACACGGATAGAGATTATGACGTCACCCTGAAATCAAAAGAGGACATCTTACGAGGGCTCCTTTAATGCCCTCAGTTCATGAAGTTCTTCAGTAATTGGTAACGTTGGGAGAAAGGGGGAGAGAGAGAGTCACAGCAAAGGCAGAGAGAGCGTAGTATTATAAGATGTCCCAGCAAAGAGTTTGATCTCTCACTTTCTCTTCACTGTAACGAGGGAGAGAGAGAGAGGGAGAGATAAAATTCTCTCTCTATGGTGACAGCTTATAATACCAAACTCTCTCTCTCTCTCTCTCTCTCTCTCTCTCTCTCTCTCTCTCTCTCTCTCTCTCTCTCTCGTAAAAGAAAACTTAAGGAATAACGCTTCGTCATTCATTACAGACAGCCAATTTCACCAGGTTATTCCTGTTACTTTCGCTGCCTCACATCACACCCTTTGACATTG
This sequence comes from Macrobrachium nipponense, assembly GCF_015104395.2. Classification (NCBI taxonomy): domain Eukaryota; kingdom Metazoa; phylum Arthropoda; class Malacostraca; order Decapoda; family Palaemonidae; genus Macrobrachium; species Macrobrachium nipponense. The sequence continues at coordinate 32,156,239 of NC_061096.1, forward strand.
CAAACTCTTTGCAATGACGTTGCAAACGGGAAATCAAGAGTTGAACCGCGCGATGCACTGACTGGGTGTGGAAATTAAAAGCACTGAATTAGAATGATGTAAAAGCACTGAGTTAGAATGATGAATTACCATGGAAATGAAGCATCAAACAACGACATACTGCGAAATGAAAAAAAAAATCTTTTTGTGATGTAATTTTGCGTTTACAGCTGGGCGGAATTCTTTAGGTACACAAATACTGGTGGTTTGTAAAATGGAGTGATTTTCTTTAGCAAACACATAGCCAACACAAGTGTACACACACACACATACACAAACGCACACGCACACACACATATAGAGATATATATTATAATGATATATGTATACAGATGTGTATAAATATAAGTATATAAAATATAAGTACTTATGTAAAATATACATACATACATAAGTATATTAATATATTATATATACACACACAATTTTTAAGCTTCCAACTTCGACTACTACTAAAAAGCATTGTGAATGTTATGAATTTATGCAACTAGTAGTCGGTCGCCTAAGTGGGTTGCAGCCAAAGTGAACTAATGAAAAGTGCACGAGGATGCAACCTCATCCCAAAGTACTTGCCGAGACCTGAATCATAACGCTCTCTCGAGTCAACCCTTTTAGGGTAAAATAAAAAATAAGGATACTAGTAAGAATAGCCACATATATGTGCATAACTAAAAGCCTCTGATTTTTACAAACTACTACTGGTCTCCCCAATTCTGCAATCTTTTACCCACAGTAAACACAATGATGCCTTTAACGAAAAACTAAAACTAGACGACCATAATAATAACGACAATGATAATTATTATTCTTCGCAAGAGAAGAAATCCCCCCAATTAGCCAATCAAAAATCGATCACGGATCTAACCACGCCTACCCCTACTATAAAAGCTGACCCGTCAACGATGCCCAACCAGAACGTCCCTTGCAACGTCCAGATGATGGCCGAAACATGGCGACATTAGAGAAAATACAGATATAATACGAAAGTAATATAATGATGATAATACTGATAATGACAGCAATCATAAGACCAAAAAGGGTATTAACTGCACCGCCTATCGCCAAAATCAACATATGGCACTGTGCCACGGAGCCTGCTGGTCCCGTACTCTACGTAACTCCTGGGAGTAAACAAAGACGAAAGGTGTTTAGTCTCGGGCCTTTCAAAAGTGCCCAGCATCAGTATGTACTGCAAATGTATGGCAGTAGGTGTTTAGAGAAAAAATATCGGATGTTTTGGCACTCAGGAAGGCCAGAGAGAGACTGTCTCTCGTTTGGCAAACATAGAAGCCTGCCAGAGGGCATCCGTCAAGGTACCGAAGAAAATAATGGGGTATTTGAAAGGGTGCACAGGCCTAATTTATGGCTTTAAGGCCGAAACTGAAATGCAACCATTGGCTGGATAACATGGTTGGAGATTCTGCGAGAAAAATAACTTACCTTTTCATGAAAAGTAAACTGAAAAGTGACGATAATACAAAATCAATCGTATGAGAAGAAAGGGGAAACCAGACATATGACAGCAATTACGTTAAACATAAAACAAATTAACCATTGATGGCGACTGAAGACACATTAACGCAAGGAAATGGGCATTTCTTAGGATAGAAACTGAAAGGTGGTTGGCAGAAAAGGAACCGGATTCAAGTCGAAACCAAAGAAGAGTTACGTAATTAGAAAGACAATATCTCAATATACACTTACACGAGTTCAATTCTTTATAGACCGAAATCTACTCTAGTTATTGCTTGCGAATTTCAAGGTCAAGACAACGAAAATAACTGTAGGATCCGACAGTGCAAAGCTTTCCGAGGATCCAACAAAACTGAACTGCAGTTTAATGTCTAATTACTGTTCTTAAAAATTCAAAAATCAGCTAATTCGACATGGCAGGCACTTAGCATTTATCCATAATTTCTATTTTCAATATCAATGAATACTTATGCACTTTTCCCATAAATAAAAATAAGTGTACACAACTGCTATTAACACAAAAGTGACAATTACCTATAAAAATCATCATCATCATCATCATCATCATAGGAACACTAGGCACGATTCCAAGATCCCTGAAAAGGAATCTGGAAAAACTAGAGGCTGAAGTAGCTCCAGGACTAATCCAAAATAGTTGTGCTCCTAGAAACAGCGCACATAGTAAGAAAAGTGATGACTCCTAAGGAGACGGGATGCAAACCCGGAACCCCACACTATAAATACACCCAGTCGAATTGGAGGACTGTGATAGAAAAAAAAAAAAATAATAATAATAATAAAAACAGAGAAAAGGACAATTCTACACAAATAATAGATACAATTAAGCGACAAATGAGAGAGAGAGAGAGAGAGAGAGAGAGAAAAGTGTTTATCTGAACGCCCTGCTAAACGGAAGTAACAATTGAGAAATAACAAAAGCCATCCCAAACAAAAGTTCTTTAACATCCCCTGGCTTTTGGAAACAATGGAGCCACTCGCTGGAAAATGCGTTTGCATCAACTCACGTTGAGTGTGGGATATATGAGGGTGACGGTGATGTGGAATCTCCGGTTTTTTTTTTTTTTTTTTTTCTTTTTTAATGTCTTGGGAGAAAATGTTCACACTCAGACAATATCTAATTTTATACAAGAATGTGTTTTACGTACATGTACGTATGTATGGTGTGTATATATGAGTACATACATACATACACACATACATATAAACACATTTATTTAAATACATATGTATAATATATGAATGTGTGTCCGAGCATGTGAAAGCACACAGATAGTATAAAACTCATATAAAATGGTACTTCCAAACTGGGAAAATGGAAGAAAAAATAAAACAACACTAGTTCAAACTGGGAAAATGGAAGAAAAAATAAAATAAAACTATTTGGCTATTTTTGGACATTCTGATTTGGCCCAACACATAATATCTCTTTCCAATTTTGACTGGAACGGCAAAGGCACCGGACAAGAGATCCCACTTAGGTTTAATTCCTTTTTATTCATTTAAGAAGCTGAACGTCAATCACTCCCTTCGAGATCAAGCTGGCTAATACTTCTCTATTCTTTTCATTTTTTTTTTCTTGTTTCCTTCAGGTCTGGTCTATAAAAGAGCATCGGATAGCTGTCCTGTTGGTCTTTGCTCTTTAAACAGACAATGTCACAATTTACGTCAGCAGCACAAGTTCGCATTGTCAACAATTGAACACTTGTATGGTCTTGTTGTGTGTGTGTGTGTGTGTGTGTGTGTGAGTGTGTGTAGGAGGAGGAGGAGAGGGGAAAGCATTGGCGAATAGTAGAACACCTGATCGAACTGATATAACAAGCTGCCGCTATAACTACTAGGGTCAACGACTCCAGAAATAAATGATTTGGTTTTATAGTAATAAATCAAAAGATTCAACAAACGTAACATTCATACATTTGACATTCCAATCAGAAAGATTGTGATATTCAGTGGAGAGAGGCAGGTACGAATCAAGTGCTTGAAGAAGAGAGAACAAGAGACTTTGCTCAGAAGTCTTTTCTGAAAGCAAGCTTTTGTCAACAATGAAATATCTGCATTTAAGAGGTTATAGTCACCCGTCGTTGGCGATTATTTTGCAACGAAGATGATTAAGCTCGTACAACAGGCAATAATATAAAAACGAAACACGCATTTACATAAAAGCATTTGAGGCTACTTATCTTAATCATAATCTGTGGAGATTCTCCAAGTGATATCAAGCTTGCTAGCGGAGAATAGTTTCCATCTGATCACTTAACCAGTTACAGTGACTCACTGTAAGCAATCTATTCTGCAGTCGGAGTTGGAACATTACTATCAGTTGCTTCTTGAATGCAAACCGGCACCGCGACCACAACAATCACAAAAACATTAATAAGAATAATTGACATCGCACACGGAAGCAATACCCTCACATATACATACATATATACTTACATACATACATATATATATATATATATATATATATATATATATATATACAATGTAATATATACAAATACATATACTACATACACTATATATATATATATATCATATATATATATATATATATATATATATATATATATATATATATATATATATATGATATATATATATATATTTTTTCCACCATAACTTGAATCATTATTTTTCTCAATTTACAATAAATTGGATAAAACCACATAGCTAGTAAACAAAACAAGGGGAAC
>NC_061096.1:32165467-32190467 GCF_015104395.2 Macrobrachium nipponense
AAAGAATATGAGGTGAAGGAAAAAAGCAAGCCATCACCGCGATATGGAGTGTCAGCAAAGAATTTCCAAGCATCAGCTCCAAGATACAGCCTAAGATACAGCTCAAGAGATAAATACTGTATTTACGATGCAAGAGGATATTGCAGATACGGAGAAAATTGTAGATTCAGACACAAAATGAATAACTATGATGAAGGAATATCAAATATTATGGAAAAGTTGGATTTTTTAATGTCAGAATTTCTGGAAATGAAGAAAAGAACTACATACCAGAACAGGGAAGAGTCGTGGGAAAATCCTTATTATCACCCATATTAAATGAAGGAGAAAACACGCAAACCATCATAGTGATGAATGCGCAGGGTTTAGTTACGAGTAACTCGAAAAGAAAAATAAGAGTACTTAGAAGAACTAACCCAGATTGAAAAGAAAGTAGATATAATGAATATAAGTGAAACCTGGTATTCCCAAGAGACTGGGAATGACTATCAAATAAAAGGATTCCAAACTTATGGATCAGACAGAAAAAATAGGAATCAAGGGGAACCGCGATATATGGGAAAGACAAAAAACAAGGAAAAATATATAAGAAATATAGTAACTCAGAATGTGAACTAATAGCGGTAGAATTTGAATCTGAAAAATTAATGAACATAGTAATATATAGACCCCCTAATACTAAAGTGTTTGACGCAATAATAGAAAAATTGGATGATATATGTAGAAACCACAAGGACTGGACTATTCTCCTATCCGGAGACTTTAACTTTCCTTTCGTAGACTGAAAAGAACGAATAGGAGATTGTGGTTGTATTTATACATATAAAAAAGAGAGTAATAGTAGTGCAGAAGATAAGAGGCAATACGAAAAGCTATTAGATATACTACTAGAATACAACATTCAACAAATAAATCACCTGCCAACAAGAAAGGAAAATACTTTAGACCTAGCATTTGTGAACGAGGTGAATGATGTTAAAGAAATAATAGTTTATAATGCGAGTGTTTCAGACCATAATGTCATAGAATTAACAGTCCATTCCAAAGCAAGTGAAAACAGAGATAAGCAAGAAATGAAAAAGTGGGAAGGATATGGAAAATACAACTTGTACAGTAAAAATATAAAATGGTCAGAAATAAATGAAGAATTAAACAAAGATTGGGATGATATAAAGGTAAATACGGAGATATTATATAAAATATTAGAGAAAATAGTGGATAAATATATACCGAAGAAGAAAAGTAAACATCAGTCATGCATACCAAGAGACAGAAGGATCTTGTTCCAGAAAATCAGAAAGTGGAAAAAAGGTCTTGCAAAAGAAAAAAATGCATGGAAAGTGATCGAACTAAAAAGTAAGATAGAAAATGCAGAACAAAAGATTATACAATCAAAAGAAAATGAAAAACGGGACTTGGAAGAAAAAACCCTAGTAAATATCAAGCAAAACCCCAAACTATCATACTCATACGCGAAAAAGATGAATAAAAGAAGAATAGAAATAGGCCCTCTAAGAATTGAAGGGAGATTAATGAATGAAAAAAAAGGAAATATGCAACATATTGGCAGAACGATGTAAGAGAGAATTTACCCCTAGAATTGATAATGAAGATAATGATATAGAAGTAAGAGATGAAAATAGTGAATATTTAGCAGACATAGATATTAATGAAGCTGATATTGTACAGGCTATTAATGAAATTAAAAATGGAGCTGCAGCAGGGCCTGATGGTGTCCCTGCTATTTTGTTAAAGAAGTAGTTCATTCTATCTCACAGCCACTTGCAATATTATTAAGACAAAGTGTAGATACAGGCAAGATTTATGATGAGCACAATTAGCATATATTACCCCTACTTTCAAAAGTGGATCAATACTAGAGGCAATTAATTATAGGCCTGTGACTCTAACATCACATATTATGAAAGTGTAAGAAAGGGTAATGAAGAAAAATATTATGAAACATTTAATAAAAAAATAATTTGTTTAATATAGGACAACATGGTTTCGTACCTGGAAAAAGTACACAAACCCAACTGTTAGTCCACCATGAGAACACATACAAAAATATGAAAACCTTTTGACAACGTAGATCATAATATATTAGCAAAGAAAATTAGAAAACATAATATAGTGGATAAAGTAGGAAGATGGTTAAAAGAATTTCGGATGAAGCTAAGGTAATATCCGGTATGCTACAAGGTATGGTGTTAGCTGCATTACTGTTTGTTGTTATGATTGTCGACATAGACAGTAATGTTAAGGACTCGGTAATGAGTAGTTTTGCTGATGACACAAGAATAAGTAGAAAAATTACTTGTGATGAAGATAAGAACGCGCTACAAAGAGACCTTAACAAAGTATATGATTGGGCAGAGGTAAATAGGATGGTATATAATCTGATAAATTTGAATCAATAAATTATGGAGACAGAGAAGGAAAGCTATATGTATATAGGGGACCTAATAATGAGACAATCACAAATAAGGAAGCAGTTAAAGACCTTGGTGTGACGATGAATAGGAACATGTTATGCAATGATCAAATAGTAATTCTATTGGCAAAATGTAAAGCAAAAATGGGAATGTTGTTATGGCACTTCAAACTAGAAGAGCTGAACACATGATTATGCTTTATAAAACATATGTTCGTAGTCCACTTGAATATTGCAATATGATGTGGTACCCACACTATCAAAAGGATATTGCACAAATAGAGAGTGTACAAAGGTCCTTTACAGCTAGAATAGAAGAAGTTAAGGATCTTGATTACTGGGAAATACTACAATCCTTAAAATTATATACTCTAGAAAGGAGAAGAAAACGCTACATGATAATTCAGGCATGGAAACAGATAGAAGGAATAGCCGAAAATAATCATGGAGCTAAATATATCAGAAAGAGCAAGCAGAGGTAGATTAATAGTGCCCAAAACTATACCATGAAAAATAAGGAAAGCACACAGGACATTAATCCACTACGCACCAGCATCGATAATGCAGCGTCTATTCAATGCGTTGCCAGCTCATCTGAGGAATATATCAGGAGTGAGCGTAGATGTGTTTATAAGAATAAGCTCGACAAATATCTAAGCTGCATCCCAGACCATCCAAGATTGGAAGATGTAAAATATACCGGAAGTACTAGCAACTCTGGTAGACATTAGAGGTACCTCACACTGAGGGACCTGGGGCAACCCGAACAAGATGTAAGGTCTGTAAGGTAAGGTCTCTCTAGTCAAACTGTTGAATTATGATATAAAAGATGATAGTCCTAATACCATTATGTACCCACATATAAATCAAATTCTCTCTCTCTCTCTCTCTCTCTCTCTCTCTCTCTCTCTCTCTCTCTCTCTCTCTCTCTCCATCCAGTCAAACTGACGAATTGTGATATAAAAGATGATAGGTCTAATACTATTATGTATCCACATATAAATCACATTCTCTCTCTCTCTCTCTCTCTCTCTCTCTCTCTATGTATCTTCTAGTGCAATACGAATACTTAACTGCTAGTGTGCTCAATCATGAACGTGCATATTTCATCTTTACGCTATTTCCCATCACGGTAATATTTACCTACTATATTGGATATAAAATTAAAAACTTTATTGAACTGAGTTATCTGTCCATATTGCTAAATATTAGGTTAACAGAAGGTTAAAAAAATTACCCTTCAACATTTACACTCGACGAGTCCTTGACCATCACCTGGTTTTTCTCAAGGCGAGATAAAGAGATTAACTGTCAAACTGAGAAAGGAAACAAGTGTGGAGGCAGATACAAACAAAAATGAGGGAAACATGGGTGGATATTGAAAGAATTTCAACACTGAGCTAAGAAAGGTAGAAAATCCAATCGCAAGAGAGAATACTGTTCCTCACTCCAGGAGAGTTAATCTCAAGAACGATGTTCAGCTTATAATAATAATAATAATAATAATAATAATAATAATAATAACACAAGAAGACAGCAGCTACAAAAGACGATCAATAAAGTAACGCCATACTGGCCGGGGTCAGCTACTGTACAAGTGGCCATTGGGGAACGATCATCAAAGTAGTTCAGCCAAAAAGACGACTTGGCGGATTGAAGAGAAAAGAAAAGGAGAGAGAGAGAGAGAGAGAGAGAGAGAGAGAGAGAGAGAGAGAGAGAGAGAGAGAGAGAGAGAGAGAGAGAGAGAGAAAATGCTAATGAAGGGGAGCTAACAATTTTCTACGTGTCTCACAATCGTCTAGCTTACGGACGTAAGACTGCGAAGATCAAATTACCCACCATTGACAATAATGGAGGTGACTGAAGAAGCCCTAACAAAGTCAATATCTCTAGAAATAGTCTAACCAAACGGGTGTCTGGTGGCTGTCAACAAGCCACCGGCCCAGGTGAGAGTGATTAGCAGGTATCAAGTGAAAATAATTCTACTGCCAACAATCGCAATCAACTTAAAAAAAAAAAAAAAAAAAATGGATAGTAGACGTGCTACGTACTTTGTAACCCGGAGCAGAGAGGGTATAGAATAAGAATCGGTATCCGTATGGTAACAAGGGCACAAAGAGCAATAAATAAAAGGAAATGGCTTACACCAATAGAGAGAGAACAAATGCATAAGCAAATAGAATATTTAACAGAAGATCCAGAGGAAATTCAGGAAAATCAAGAATCCCTTGATACTAAAAATACCCTAACCTAAAAACAAATGAATCTCGCAGCTACCTTCAAAACGTAAGCTACGGATGCTATCAAACAAGGTCGAAGGTTGAGAGGGTTTCAAAAGAAGCCCATCAAGGTCACACGGAGGTGATTACTGCCGAGTCAAAATAAGGTCAGAAACTTCAGTTGAATCGAAATGCAACAGATGAGGTCCCAAGGTTGAGAATACCAAGAAAACAAAACATGTCAGAAAGTAGTAAATACTTTAAACAAAGCAAGCAAACAAACGCACAGAAAATCTATCATTACAAAAAAATATTCCAATTGTATTAATGACGCATAAACAAGTGACAACTTACACTACGATTTAAAGATCATTTTCAAGCCAGCCTAATAAAATCCTGCTGTTATAATAAGCAGCATTTCCCTTCTACCTGGAGTAGTAGCATTAACTGTTGCCGCCCCTTCTCATAAAGGCTGTGAAAATTCCACAAATGTTCTCTGGCGGCTGAATCCTCGTCACATTACAGCTCCATTAGCCGCCGGAACTGCTGTGCTACGTACCTCGTAGGAACTAATGAAAGGGAGATCATTGTTTTCTTCATGAACTTGAGGATTTTCCAACTAAGTTTCCTTTGCCTCTTGGGAAAAAAATAAAATTCTCTCTCTCTCTCTCTCTCTCTCTCTCTTCTCTCTCTCTCTCTCTCTCCTCTCTCTCTCTCGTTTGTTACACCTTTTCTGATGTTTTATTTTTGTTCATCAAACAATCTCTCTCTCTCTCTCTCTCTCTCTCTCTCTCTCTCTCTCTCTCTCTATCCATTATCATTTATCTTTTCATTTTCTTTACTAAATATTTAATGTTTTTACTTTCTAGTGCTTTAGCCGTTTCTTCACACGTTTATTTTCATAGCATTACATTCCTCATTTCCTTCTATTCTTAATTTTTTCGTCTCATTTTTACATCCTTTTTATTCAAGCTTCCCAGGCCTAGCCTTTAGTTTGCCTCCTTATTCTATTATCATTTCAATTATTACATTCTTATGCAAATATGAAATAACGCATTTCTTCAATTTTTTTACCTGTAACGGTGCTATCCACCAATAAGATATTGTTTGGACACCCCTCCGCTAAAAATTACCAGTTTCACATAACATCTACCCCAAAAAAGTTAAGACTAACCTTTCTGCAGCCTCGCGACTTCACAACAGGAGACAACCGCGACCTCTAACTAAAAGAGAGAGCTAATGATGCTTTAAAGTACGCATTCCGCTTCTTTAAAACGTCGAGATGGGTGTAACTAGAATACACATTAGAAAAAAATTTGAGGATTTGAGAATAAAGTTTCAGAGAATACTAAAGTCAGATAAAGGATATGTATTTTTCTTGTAATTTACACTTTTCTCTGGATTAAGACTTACAAGGAGAAGAAAAAGCTAAATTAACATAAGACGTAGGCTTTCCTCAACTTCTAGACCAGCCATAACCTTTTCCTCTTTTTGACCGTGGGCATTACTGGCAACTTCCAAAAAAAAGGGGAAAGAAAGACCCGTCAAAAGACACCCGACAAATGACTCGGAAAACACTTAATTGCGAAGGTTCAACTACCCTCTTGGAAGAAGAAGAAGAAGAAGAAGAAGAAGAAGAAGAAGAAGAAGAAGAAGCTTTAGCTCTAAGGCAAATATGGAGGAGCTGGAGGAGGGGAAGACATCAGAGGGCTTTGGAAGGACCCCTCAATGTTTGCTGATGAGGATTTCTGAGAGGAAGAGAGCATCCCCTGAGAGAGAGAGAGAGAGAGAGAGAGAGAGAGAGAGAGAGAGAGAGAGAGAGAGAGAGATTGTTCGTGTCACGGATTAAAAAATAAACAGAAGTGAATTATATTGCCATGAAAACAATTTACAGTTATTAGGAAAATCTTTATTTGCTTATATTTACCCTAATACAAAAAAGTAACATACACTATATACCTTCCTATATAACAAACATGAATAATTTTAACTTAGAAGACTTTATCCCTTCAAATGAGTTGGTCATTCTTTTCAGGAGAAAATATATTATAGAATCAAAACGTATCAAAACCCCTTTCAAAAATTTCCAGTTCAAAAATCATTTTGCAGTATGAATAACAGAAACAAGCTTGACATACCAGTCTATACTTGAGTGGGTGACCACAAATGAATGCCTGAACCCGCTGGCAGGAAACCTCATCTTGCTGCCCACCCACTACCAAAGAAAAAAAATAAAAAAAATAAAAATAAAATGCTTAGAACACTTACTACAGACCTTAGGATTCTGGTGTTGTAAGCACTAATGGGTCACAACGAAGACCAAAAAGCCAAGAGAGTGAATGACAGAGTACATCATTTAATTAATCATCTTATATACTAAATTTTTATCTATTTACTGATGGATTTATTTATTTATTCGTTATTTTTTTTAAATACTGGTATATTCCTTTTTGTATTTCCTATTAGTACCGTCTGTTACTTCTTTGAAATGGAGGCACCATATTTCAAGTCAATGTCACCCTGTGGGACTGTTCCTTAAGAACAGGGTTCACCTTCTGAATAATAATAATAATAATAATAATAATAATAATAATAATAATAATAATAATTCCCACCCACCGCCCCTGTCTCTTCCCATTTTCCTTTCCTTCATCACGCTTTTCGTCAGGTCCCCTCGAATCCCCATTTCTAAGCTTCAAACCCGCCCTTTCAGCCCATCGCAAGGGCGCCTCCTCCTCCTCCTCCTCCTCCTCCTCCTCGGCAGATCGATTACCTACCAACTGCCCAAATACTCTCTCAACCGCGACCATTTAATAACGAATCAGTGACTTCGGAAGTTCCCGGTGGTTTATGATCGCTGAAGTTACCCGCTGGTTCGATGACGTCACCGGGTGAAATGCTACCTCGGGCCGCAGTTACAAATCATTAGTACAGCCTCCAAAATCTCGGCGGGATAGTGGCGGGTCTCGTAGCAAAAGGAGAGAGAGAGAGAGAGAGAGAGAGAGAGAGAGAGAGAGAGAGAGAGAATCTTTCATTACTAAAGCTATTTAACCACTGTACAGAGAGAGAGAGAGAGAGAGAGAGAGAGAGAAGCCTACAAAATATTTACCTTACATTATTGAAGCTAGATTTTAATTATTGTACACGGAGAGAGAGAGAGAGAGAGAGAGAGAGAGAGAGAGAGAGAGAGAGAGAGAGAGAAGAGAGAGATTTGAGAGAGAGTTTGAGGAGAGAGAGAGAGAGAGAGAGAGCCTACAAAATATTTACCTTACATTATTAAAGCTAGATTTTAATTATTGTAGAGAGAGAGAGAGAGACTATAAGTAAAATCCTCTTCTTAAAATTCCCTCGACAAAAAATTCCATCTCCTTTGTTTTCACGTTATTTGATCACCTCTTTTCCCCACCTCGTATCCCTTAACTCCCCAAAGAGGAATTATATAGCCTCCCTCGCCCACCCCTCGTCCTTTTCCCTCGAGATCACCCTCTCCAACCATCCTCCCCACCTTCCCCAAACCCTTACCCTTCTCCCATCACAGCACCCGACCCTCACCTACCTCTCTACCTCTGAGCTACCTCTAAGAAGTTTATAATTTCATTTCCTCACAGGAGCCTCCTCCGACTTCAGAAATGAGATGATTTCGGCGGCATGATATTTAAACGCTGGCTGTACTTAAATACTCCTACTTTTACTATTACTACTACTATTGCTAACGCCCCAACAAATGATAACAACTAACACATAATGATGTTAATTAATATCCATTTAATGTGTGCTGTATTGATTCTGCAAACTAATTAGCAACAAAAACGACCACATCAGTCTCATTATTACAATAATAATAATAATAATAATAATAATAATAAAATAATAATAATAATAATAATAATAATAATATAGAAGTGACTATAACTAGGATGTGGAACTACGAGTACATAACATTTTACAAAACCTCATTGTAATAATAATAATAATAATAATAATAATAATAATAATAATAATAATAATAATAATAATAATAATAATATACGTGACTATAATTAAATTTTACCTAGAGTACAAAAAAAAACTTTTTTGCAGTCTTTTTCATATATAAAAAACTCAAAACTTCAGTCTTAAAAAGTATAAAATGTCTAAACTCTTTCAATTTTCCATAAAAGCTTCTCCCAAACTTTAAAATTCCGACCACATCCGTCTCGATATTCCTGAAATAGTGAGGAATGTTTTTTTTTGGTAGCACGAAACCCTACAGATTTATTCAGCGACAACCCAACCTTACTTCGACGGCCTGCCAGACCGAGGAACACATTCCCTTGAAGTGTTGTCTCACTATAAAAATGCAAGAGGTCAGGTGAAGTGAAAAGGGACGTTCTCCCACTCCACCATGCTGTCTGTCTTGTTTGGGCAGAAGCTGCTGATCAATGTCTTTTCACAAAGTCAGTTTCTCGTGGTTAGAATATGCAGGTTAAAGATTAGTATATTAACTAGATAATTTTATTCATTAATAACTTAGTAAGATTCTATGGACAAAAAAAAAAAAAAAAAAAAAAAAAAAAAAAAAAAAAAAAAAAAAAAAAAAAAAAAAAAAAAAAGTTTGATTTGGAAAATCGCAATTCCGACATTTCGTTTTTTATTTTTTTATTTTTTTTTTTTTGAGGAAGGAGGGATTAAAAATAATTATTATTCATTTTTCACTTTTTGAAAAAAAAAATATATTTAAAAATTTCATTTTTGAAATTCACATCAACAGTAGTTAATTGTTGTAATTTCATTTAAAATAACAACAGTCAATGTCCTGTGTTCGAAAAAGTTATGAATCGCTTGTAATAAGTTTTTAAAATATCAGATTCTTATCCTGGTAGTTTTCTTAATCATGCTAAAATAAATTCATTTTTCCCCATTTCTAACAAAACATCATTTATAAATCTATTCATATAAGTGCAAGTGTTTCAGTTCTCGTTTAAAAGGTCAAAATTACATTAATAAACCAAAGTATAATGAACCAAAGTATGATGACAGTCACAATTTAGAAGCAAAAGGAGTAGAAACCAATAAACCCTGGTTATCTTTTCTTTGTTTTAGATTTGCCTTCCTTAACCAATTAATTTCCACAGTTTCCTTGTTTTTTTTTTAATCCGTAACCATTCATTTTATACAGCTGATTTGTATTCTTTTTATGCCTTTTCCTTGAACGATTCATTTCCCCTTTTCTTTATTTGCCATCCTTAACCACCCAATCTAGATTTGCCTTTCAAGTCATTAATTTCGCAACTCCTAATTTGCATTCAATTACAAAAATCTTCACTTTTTCTCTATTTATGATTCGTGTTTTAAATGTTTTTATCTTTTTTTCACGATTACCCTTCCTAATTCCGAAACAATTGCGCCAATGACCCTAAAAATGTATCCCCCAGTAATTGGACCTGGTAATTTCATTTCCCTCGAAAATGAGGGCAAAGGTAAAAACAAACAAACAAATCCTTTCCAATACTAATATAATATTATATAACTTTCGGTTATTCTGTTTCTCTAACCTGTAACAGAGTTTAGGAGCCTGATGTAAACACAATTTGTTCACAAAAATGTCCTGGGCCCAAACAGAATGAGTTAGTACTATATATAATATATATATATATATATATATATATATATATATAGTATATATATATATCTATATACATCTAATATATATATATGTGTGTGTGTGTGTGGTGTGTGTGTGTGTGTGTGTGTGTGTGTATGTGTGTATGTGTGTATATGTATATGTATATATATATAAATAAGATAAATGCCACGAAGGAAAAATAAACGAAGGAGGTCTGCAAGATCTTTCGACTTTAAAAGTCCTTTACTGAGTATCTGCTCAGCAAAGGACTTTTAAAGTCGAAAGATCTTTCAGACCTCCTTCGTTAATTTTTCCTTCGTGGCATTTATCTTTATTTTATGGATTTATCACGTTCCTAACTTTCGTGATTCAGTTATATATAGATAAATATATATATATATATATATATATATATATATATATATATATATATATATATATATATATATATATATATATATATATATATATATATATCAGTGAGAGGGTTGACCAAGGAAACCAATCAATTCCAAACATATTAAAGCAATTTCTTTATTACATCTTCAGAAATCTGTTGAATAATGAATAAATTACTATAAAAGTTACCATAAAAACTTAAAATTTCATAAGAAAATTAAAATTCAATACATTACAGCTAAAAAAAAAAAACACACACACGCAAAAGACACTGCCTTTATTTTTGATGATAAGCTTTTTAGACAAACTGACGGTGTAGCCATGGGCTCCCCTTTGGGTCCAACGTTTGCCAATATCTTCATGAGCTCGCTGGAAGAGCGCATGTTAGATGAACGTCTCCTTAGGTTTCACCCGCTTTTTTATGTTAGGTATATTGACGATACCTTCGCCCTATTTAAAAATGATTTTGATATCCACCCGTTCTTATCATTTGCCAATTCTACACATGATAACATTAGGTTTACTGTGGAAAAAGAAGTGAACAATCAATTACCTTTTTTAGACGTTCTTGTTACCAGAAATGATGATTCTTTTAATACTTCTGTCTTCAGGAAAAAGACGTTTACTGGCTTAGGATGCAACTACTACAGCTCTTGTTTTTATAATTTTAAACTTAAATCTGTATTTACTCTCCTCCACAGGGCTTTTTTTTCATTACATCGAACTGGCATTGCTTTCACCAGGAAATTAATTTTCTCTCTGAATATTTTATGAATAACTGCTTCCCTCGTAGCTTATTTTTTAAACAACTCCGCATATTTCTTAACAAACAATTCACTGATGTCATGAAACCTCCAACAGTACCCAAGTTAAACGTTTACGCCAAATTTCCCTTTTTACACGATGATTCTTTTAGAAACGTTTTTTTTACAAATTATCAATAATCACTATGGTGCAATCAATTTAAAATTAATTCCCAAAAATCCGTTAACAATTGGTTCTTTTTTTAACCATAAGGATCGATTAAGCCCCTTTTTGTCCTCTAACGTGGTGTATAAGTATACTTGCCCTAAGTGTAACTCAGGGACATATGTCGGATCCACGAGGTTACTGAGGGTCAGAATCGACTCCCATCGAGGAATTGGCTTTCGTACTGGTTGTAGGCTCTCCAACCCAGAACATTCTAATATCAGAGCTCATTCCAAAATCTGTAAAACTTACATCGAAAGAAGAGATTTTAGTATAATAGGCCAAAGAGCTAATCCTCACGAATTGCCTATACTTAAGAGTCATTGCTTATTAAACAACTAGTCCCACAGTTAAATACCCAAACCTCCTCTACTCAGCTTTACCTAAGTTAACTGTCTTTGTAAGCATTCTGTCTTATGTTCTCTCCACATAAGGTTGGTCAGCGGCCTTTGGTTCTTTTGCGTGTGTGTGTTTGTTTTTTTTCAGTTTTTTTTTAGCTGTAATGTATTGAATTTTAATTTTCTTATGAAATTTTAAGGTTTTACAGTAACTTTTTAGTAATTTATTAATTATTCAACAGGTCACTGAAGAAGTAATAAAGAAATTATTACGAAACGTCGGAAATAAAGCAATATGTTGGAATTAATTGGTTTCCTTGGTCCACCCTCGCACTGATGTGCCGTCGCCTAGCCCTGTTTCATATATATATATATATATATATATATATATATATATAATATATATATATATATATATATATATATATAGATATATATATATATATATATAATTATCACAACACCGTGATTCATATAAATTATTCGAGCTACAAATGTCCCTGATATCCAATTCGCTCTACCTCTGAATTAATATAATTTCATATATGTAAACCGAAGGGGAATTTTTTTAGTTGATTAATTATTATCAACTAAAACAATTCCCTTTCGGTTAACATATATGAAAGTATATTAATTCCGAGGTAGAGCGAATCTGATATTAAAGGACATTTGTAGCTCGAATAATATATATATATATATATATATATATATATATATATATATATATATATATTCTAACAAATGCCTATTTCTTTTTCACTACCATTCCTTCTGCAAGAGAGGAATGACACACCACCCGGTAAAGTGCAATCAACGGCCGGAAACTAAGCCTACGTTCCATTTACCTAAATACGAACATATGGCAAGAGATCTCACTTCAGCAGACTTGCTGACGTTTTCAGTCGAGTAAAAAAAGAAAAATAGAAAATTAAAAAAAGAAAAAACTTTTGGATGTTTATAACCGACAGACACGTAAGAATTGGTAAAATTTCATATTCTCAAAGTTATTAAACTTGACATATTACGAGTTTAATATTTACACAGTACATATTTATATTAATTATATTATACTAATATGTATTATATATACATACATCATACTACATACATACACACATATATATACACACACATATATATGTATATATATTATATAGTTATATATATAAATTCTAACAAAATGCAAAGATATACGGTATATGTACGTGTGTGTGTGTGTGTGTGTGTGTGTGTGTGTATGTATATATATATATATATATATATATATATATATATATATATATATAATCTTTTTTAAGACTCATGTCCGGAGAGACAACACTGCAATAAACTGTGAAATCACCTTATGAATTAAAGCACTCTTAAAGTAGCAGTCGAATACAAACGGTCAAGCACACAAGCAGAGCATCCGTCCTGAAAACACCATGACTCAGCAATCAAACGATTTTAAAGGTAAGTACTTCAGTGGGAGACCTAATATCAAGCAACAGACACTATACGCCCGGCACGGAGCGAAAAAAACAAACAAACAAACAAAGTCAATTTAGGAGGAAAGGGCACTAGTGTAAGTACAACAACAAGAGCAACAACACACTTGCGTTGATATTGGCTTAATATACAAACCTAAAGCGATCAAGATGTTAAAACACAACAACAACAACACCATTGCGTTCATATTGGCTTAATATACAAAACTAAAGCGATCATGATGTTAAAACAAAGTACAAGGAACTCGAGAGCTGACAGCAAATATAAGTAAACATGACAGGAAAACATACTTCTATAATGACCATCCTGACATAATATTACGTTTCATATTTTCTATTTTGAGAGAGAGAGAGAGAGAGAGAGAGAGAGAGAGAGAGAGAGAGAGAGAGAATTTCACGCTGCACTTCGGAATGAACGATAACTACATACAACCAGACAATATAATAAAAAATAAAGGAACGAATACGACGTGCAATATCCTGAAAGAATGACAATATCTGATAATGATTACGTCATCACACTAGGAACGAAGTCTATCCACAGTACAACGAGGAAGCATTATCACCTTCGGGAAAGCAATAAAGCCAAGAGCCAAGAGTGTAATATCCCACGTGAGGGGTGGGGGGATTTTGGGGGAGGGGGGTAACACAAGAAGCAGTACAATCTCATCGTTAATCGCATTACGAAGTAGAAACTGAGAGCGGGAGAATTATACGTCTAGCGCACTTAACGCACGCTATTTATCCCTTTCTAGTTAACCAGTGGTAAAAGGTGTGTCAGTTCTCAAATTGGCCTCACGAAATGATAAATCGTTAATCTTGTCTTACGTTAGCAATGTTTTGGATCTGGTGGTTGTATCTTCCGAGAAAAAAACAATTAAACGATCCCGTGACATATTCGTCAGTCATTACCACGAAGAGAGTAGTTAACAACAATAAATACGATTTACACGATAGGCGGAAATATATTCAAACGAGGCTTCAGAGACCTGGATTGACAATGATGAATGAAATTACAATTTCCTACAGAAATTATTGCTCAACTTAGGGTGCGAGATTTCCGAAGTGAAGGAAATGGGTTGCTAGCACAAAGACACTACAAATACTCCTAGGCTGTCAGGTTCAGGTGATGGGAGTGGCAGCTGTCTCAACAAAACGGTAATATGTCAGTTATCACCATTTTCTAGGTGCACGGAAGAAAGAGCCAGCGGAGATCCTTTCTGTCTGTACAACAAATACCTATATCCATATCCTTATCTGTCTGCACACCGAATACCTATACCTATATCTAATTTGCAACAATAAATACCTATTATGTCGAAAGTATACAGACATTTCAAGAGGAAAGAAAGTCTTCCTATGAAAGGTCTTTGTTTTACAGTTTTAAATAAATTAGTATATTTCGCAAAATCTTTTAAAGAAAGAGGTATGTTGCAAATGAACCTTTTCGGCGTCTTCAATCGGCTACAAGGTGGAAAAGGTCATGGATATACAGGAATTTTCGCATGTGTGGGATACAAATCTGACTGTAGAGTTGACATAAAAAACTACGTAACCCACCCAACAAAAAGAAAAAATACGAAATAAATAATACATTACAGAGGAAATCGAATATTCAATTTTGATATATTACTGACGGTGTCAAGAGAGTCCACTAACAACCGCACTGAAAAACAGCAACGAAAAAAAAGAAAGCAATTACCATAACAACCGAAAACAAATAACCAAAAGTCTCACAATACGTAAGGATTGCCCAGCCATGAAAGCAGGGATGCACCACACGACAACGTTTAAAATGCAGGTAAGAAGCACCGAAAAGTCTTCATTCCTGAAACAAATGAAACTTCCTCCAGGCATCATCTAATAAACCGGGTAAGATTAAATTCATCGCAGCTTTATGGGAGTTACACAGTCGAGAGAGAGAGAGGAGAGAGAGAGAGAGAGAGAGAGAGAGAGAGAGAGATGAGGAAGGAGGGGGGGGGGGGGGGGGGGGGGGGGGGGGGGGGAGGGGGACGTGTGCGTGTGTGTGTTTGTTTGTGGCAAGGAGTCTGAGAACATTGGGAAGGGATGGTGGCTGATGGGAGGTAAGGCAGAAGGGTGGTGGTGCTGGTGCGGGGGGGATGGAATCCGGCACCGCCCCCCTTGCCAAGATCCGGAGGGGGGCCCCTAGGCCCAAATGAGCCGTTTTATGCAGGCGGTCCGAGATAAAAAGCGCGTTTATGAAGGTTTTCATAAGATATATAAGACTGTGCATATCTAATATTCATGGCTTGTTCCATCGCCTGTACCCAGATGTTGAACAGATATTTCTCATCAAATTAATAATATCCATACGTTTAGTTTACATTTTTTCTAGTTTCTTCACGTTTTAATTATGTTACGGCCTCTTTTCGTATGGGTATAATTACTGTACATTCCCGAGAGAGAGGAGAGAGAGAGAGAGAGAGAGAGAGAGAGAGAGAGAGAGAGAGACTTCATACTTTCAAGAGCCGTCTCATATACATGAAATGAGAGAGAGAGAGAGAGAGGGTAAAGAAAAATAAAAGAACGAAACGAGAGAGAGAGAGAGAGAGAGAGAGAGAGAGAGAGAGAGAGAGAGAGAGGTGGATGCCTTTTAACTGCAATTTGTCTCCAACTGGAAATATCATTCGAAGTTAAGTCTTCAGCGGAATATTACACTCCAAAATCGCTGGTTGGGAAGAAAACATACACTCAATACTTCCCAATACATACAAACACACAAAAACTTTGGTGAAAGAGTATCAAGAATAAACTTCATAAGAGACACAATAATGAAGACATCATACTGAGAGGAAAGGTTACACATCTCGGGTGGCTGCAATGAATGTATATTACAATTTATGCATTAGAACATTGACTAGCTTCTTATTGTGTGTGTGTGTGTGTGTGTGTGTGTGTGTGTATATATATATATATATATATATATATATATATATATATATATATATATATATTATAATAGATATGCATATATATATATATATATATATAATATATATAAATATATGTAATATGTATAAAATATGTGTATATATATATATATATATATATATATATATATATATATATATATATATATATATAACTGTAGTACATGTTACATATGCACACATAAATACATACATATACAAGCACATATCAGGGCATATATATTCATGTATACATATCTATCAAAATGAATATATATATTATTATAATAATTAATTTATTATATATTATATATATATATAAACAAATCTGTGTATATGAGAGAGATTGATTGATTGATTTATTAATCTTACTGGCGTCGCAATATGAGAGAGATGAGAGAGAGAGAGAGAGAGAGAGAGAGAGAGAGAGAGAGAGAGAAAATGAGGCATTGCGGCTTGTCCAGCCGAGATACCTCTATCGACTTTAACTACACAATAATTCATCTGTAATTTCGTTACATTCCCTTGATTTTCGTTGTGTCGCTGCTGGAGGTCGATTCTTCCGATTTCTTGAACTGGATCTAACAAAGGAGACTTTCTGCCCAAGTGTCACAGATTTAATTAGAGCAAAAAAATAAAAAATAAAAAAACAAAGAATTGAGTTATCTTTAATTATGAACACCAGTGCTTTTCGACTGGAAGAAAGACTTCATATCAAAGCGTAACCAAGCTTATTCATCCTAATTTCTACAAAGATTTTATCTGGATAAAACTTGTTAGCTATTAATATCCACTTCCCCCCCCAAGCATAATACCCTCTACATAAATTAGGCCTCTCAAGTATTTTTGCTTATTCTTGCCACACTTTTACCAGTACAGAATTGCTAATTACATTATACACACACACTCATATAAACGTGCACATATATATGTAAATATATGTGTATATGTATGTATGTATGTATGTATGTATATATACATATATATATATATATGTGTGTATATATATGTGTGATATATATATATATATATATATATATATATATATATATCGTAAACTTAAAGATATTACTAAACTCAATTTAACGTATCCATAATGCTCTTATATGTATATGTATGTATATATATATATATATATATATATATATATATATATATATATGTGTGTGTGTGTGTGTGTAAATATATATGTATATATCTATTTATATACGCACATATGCATGTAATATATGTATATAAAATCAAATTCGAAACCCTCTCTCATTATGCCCTTAAAAATAAATTAAAGTATTCAAACAAACCTATTCCAAAAAAAAAAAAAAAAAAAAAAAAAAAAAAAAAAAAAAAAAAAACTTACGTTAGCTAATAAAACATAACTACATATAAATCTCACCAGCTCAGGTAATTTCCATTGTAAATCCCGAAAAAAGCCTTTAATCCTTTTTCCTCACGGACCCATTAATGAGGCTGAACTACACCAAATCATTCACAGTCAGACTGAGAGAGAGAGAGAGAGAGAGAGAGAGAGAGAGAGAGAGAGAGAGAGAGAGAGAGAGAGAGAGAGTGTCAATGGGAAACAAATCCCTTCATCAGGATGAAAAATACAAGCCGTTTTGTCCTCAACACCTGAGCGAGCAATATTTACAAATAAAAATACATGGAAGGACACAACCCAGCCAACTGAGAAGCGCTCTCTCTCTCTCTCTCTCTCTCTCTCTCTCTCCGTGCTTTACAATTAACCTTCTAATTATGAAGATACTGACAATTATTTGTTATAGAAAAAAAAAATCTTTACAAACATTTTCCTTCACACAATGTCCTAAAATAACCTGTCCAAAAATTTCCTTTCACACAATTCCTAAAAAAAATCTTTAAAAAAAATTCCCTTCACACATTTTCCTCGAAAAAAACTAAAAATTTCCTTAAAAAAGCTTAAGAAAAATTTCCACTCACAAAATTTCCTACAAAAAAACTTAAGAAAAATTTCCACTCACTAAATTTCCTGAAAAATAACTGAGAAAAATTTCCATTCACAAATTTTCCTGAAAAAAAATGTCTGAAATTTTCCCTTCATACAATTTCCTTTAATAAATCTTTCCAAAAATTTCCCTTCACACAGTTTCCTGAAAAAAATACCTTCCCAAAAATTCCCCTTCGCACAATTTCCCGGGAAAAAAAATCTTTCAAAAAATTTCTTTTACATAATTTCCCGAAAAAAAATTCCAAAACTTCCCTTTCACACAATTTCCCCAAAAATCTTTATAAAAATTTCCCTTCAAACAATTACCCGAAAAAAAAACTCCAAAATTTTCCCGAAAAAATATTTGCACAATTTCCCGACAAAAACTTTCCAAAAATTTCCTTTCACGCAACTGCCTGAGGCTTTCCTCAGTAGTAGCAAGTTTTCACGTATCTTTGTTTTCCAAAACAGAATTATTCAAGAAAAATCCGCCGGCGCTGTCATAAGCCTCTCCTAGCACATTAAGGGCAAAAATGGTCTCCTCTTCGCACGTCTAAAAGGAAACCTTTCAAAAAAGAATTGCTTCAAAGGACTCATTCCCGAACTGTCTCGTCTCGTCTCAACACTTTCCAAGAAATGTTGTTCTTAGGTTTCTCTCAAAGGGGCGTATTTTATAGTCTTTTTAAGGGATCTGAACTGAACTGGTTTCTATAGTTCTTGAACGAGATTGCACGGATTTGCATGTCTATAACAATATAGAAAAATTCATTAAGAAATTATCAAAACTTACTTTACTCTATGGACAAAATTCCTTTAATTACCACGCCCAAATTCGCAATGAACACATTAATTACAATTATTCGCTATTGCATGACTCAACCGGGGTCAATTTTTTTTATTATTTTTTTTTTGCCGACTTTTACCTGACTTCCTCAATAACCCCATTCATTATACTACGCCGTCTGATAGCTGTTCCGCCGTTCATTATATTCGGCGGCGTAAAACCGATGACGACACAATGACTATTCAATGCGGCGCACCTGTTGCATCGCATCCAACTATTATTCTTATCAAAATATTGTAGCCGCATTTGCTTCCGGTCACCGGCCGCCCCGCCCCGCCACCGCACACACCCCAACACCAAGTTCAATCCGGCCTCTTTATCAAACGATTAATTCAGGGTATAAATTCCAGCGTCACGAATGTGGAGTCCATTAAAGGAACTCCTAACTTATAAAGGAAACTTCTCATATCGATATATCAAAGGTATTATCCTCCATCAAACATTTTGGTCGATGGATAAAGTTATTAGGATATTCGTCAATTTTTGCTGTATCATGAATGTTAATCTGTCGGTAAAATTTAACTTTATTCGGTGAAATATCATTTGGGAAATTGTTTGCTTTCAAGTAAAATTATTCACTTATTAAAAAGTTATACATTTTGATACAAAAAGTTAGTTAGTCTAGTTGTGAAAAAGTCATAAAACCATATATATATATATATATATATATATATATATATATATATATATGTATATGTATACATGTAGTATATATATATTAATATGTATGTATATGTATGTATGTAGGTATGGAGTAGTTATATTATATATATTATATATATATACTATATATATACTATATATATATATATATACATATATATATATATAATATATATATATATATATATATATATTATGTATGTATGGGTATATATAGTATGTATATATGTATGTAATGTAGATATATATATATATATATATATATATATACGTGTGCGTGGGTCTGTATATATATGTACACAAATACGTATATATATATATATATATATATATATATATATATATATATATAACGTATATATATATATATATATATATATATATATATATATATCTGCTCATACAAGTACTTATACATGCATTGAAAATTAACGAAAAATCCGTCACAGTAATCCATACTAGCAAATTCCCATTAATTACACCACATACAGAGATTACAGGCTTACAGACAATGACCATCCACGAACGGAATTACTCGCGAATCTCCCCCCCCCCCCCCCCCCAATCAAGCAAGACCCTCCACAACAGTTCTGGCAACTTCACTTTAAAATCCGCCTCATTACAAATGCCAAACCCCAAATCATTCAGTTCCACTTTCCCGTCATGAATTTCTCATGAAGAAATCATGACGTGCAAATCTCCAAATCTCACTCGCGATTTCCAACAACACACGATGCCTTGTATTGAGACAAGATGGAAGAAGGGAAACGATAATAAAAGAATAAGCGAGGATAAGGATGGAATAAAAGAAATGATAATAAAGAATAAGCCAGGATAAGGATGGAATAAAGGAAACGATAATAAAGAATAAGCGAGGACAAGGATGGAATAAAAGAAATGATAATAAAGAATAATCCAAGATAAGGATGGAATAAAGGAAACGATAATAACGAATAAGCGAGGACAAGGATGGAATAAAAGAAATGATAATAAAGAATAAGACAGGATAAGGATGGAGTAAGGGAAACGAAAATAAAAGAATAAGCGAGGATAAGGATGGAATAAAAGAAATTATAATAAAGAATAAGCCAGGATAAGGATGGAATAAAGGAGACGATAATAAAGAATAAGCCAGGATAAGGATGGAGAAAGGAAACGATAATCGAGAATAAGCCACGATAATGAAGAATAAACCAGGATAAGGATGGAGTAAAGGAAACGATAATAAAGAATAATCCACGATAAGGATGGAGTAAAGGAAACGATAATAAAGAATAAACCAGGATAAGGATGGAGTAAAGGAAACGATAATAAAGAAAAAGCGAAGATAAGGATGGAATAGGGGAAATGATGATAAAGAATAAGCGAGGATAAGGATGGAATAAAGGAAACGATAATGAAGAATGTAAACACAAAACAAGATAAATGTGATATTCTCTTCCACTTTCTTGTTATGAAGAAATAACTTGGAAAATCTTGCTCCAGATGTAAAACAATATACGATGCCTTATACAAAAATAGCTATCTGCTTGAGATGTTTTACTTTCGCTCTTGTTTGTATTTCAATTTTCAAACTGACTGTTCGTTTCGTCACTTTTGTTTTCTCCCTCTCCCCTAAATGGAAACCTAACCCTTGTTCTCTTTACAACTGTGTGTTTATAGAAAACTCTTTAAAGCGCCACATCATTACGAATTATGTATGTATATGTATGTATGTATATATATATATGTGTGTGTGTGTTGTATGTATATATATATACTATATATATATAAATATATATATATTAAATTATATATATATATATATATATATATAATATATATATATATATATATATATATATATATATATATATATATATAAATATATATATATATATATATATTATATATATAATCAACATATATAATTATATTATATATTTAATACTAATATATCATAATAATATATATATATATACACACAAATATATATATATACTATATATATATATATATATATATATATATATATAAATTTGTGTATTGATATACAACATCCTTACAATCAGAAAATTTCTTTACAAAGATGATGTATGAATATGCGTAAAATCTAATGCTCCAAACATATGCTCCAATTACAATATTATAAACCAACTGTAAGAGAGAAAATACAAAGGGTGGAAATATTATAAACCAACTGTCCACGGCACAATACAACATTCGTGAACGGAAAAAATATAAAAACGATAAGAGTAATAAAATAAGACGAGATAATACGAAATGGAGGGGGGGGGGGGGGGGGGGGGGGGGGGTGGGGGTGGGGGGGGGGGTGGGGGGGGGGGGGGGGGGGGCATTGAAGCACTAACGACATGGACCCCCGCGAACAAGAACCACTGACGAAGTTTCAAACGCGCTGCAAAACTTCCTGACACGAGCAATCAAATAAGATAATATAAACAGAGGATAAACTTCGCTTTGTATTCCCTACCATGAAAGAAGGAAGGAAAGAAAGAAAGAAAATAAAACGTTTTAGCTAACCCAAAACCATCTGACGTGAACCCCAGAGTGAAACAAAAAAAAATCAAATTCGCAAAATGAAACCGAGGCAATATTACGGTCTGGGGTTAACACTAGCAAGAGCATATCTTTATTCCCAAGGGAAATTTACTTAGGCGTGACCTTCCATGCATGCACGCCCTGGAAATAGACTGAATGCCAACATTATTCTGGGTTCTTCGACGTTAAAACTTGACGAAAAAATAAACGGATGGATGCAAGGTCCTTCAAATATGTTATGAGTATATTTAAAGGACCTTAGGATGGATGAAGGTAACTTGATATAAGAGGAATCTAAAGGAAACTTCGACAATATTGTAAATGGCCAAGGTGGAACTCGCCAATGTAATATGGACGAGAAAAAATAATCGAAGATCGATTCGCGGAAGAAACATCGGAAGGACGACAGAAGAATATTCAAAATACAGAGTAAAATTTTGGAAAATACAAGACCTTGCATAAGAAAGTGTGATCCAACTCCAGTTGGATCACACTTTCGGAGCG
Source organism: Macrobrachium nipponense (assembly GCF_015104395.2). NCBI lineage: Eukaryota > Metazoa > Arthropoda > Malacostraca > Decapoda > Palaemonidae > Macrobrachium > Macrobrachium nipponense. The sequence continues at coordinate 32,188,358 of NC_061096.1, forward strand.
CATGCTAAAATCTACGGTCAAATAAAACGTTGTTTCACCAACGTAAATGAAAATAAATACGCTATATTTTATTAGAAATAATTGCTCTGTATTGTCTAACATGCACAATATTTATTTTTTACATTTTCACTCTGATATACAAATCATAAAACATCCTATCCTAAAATTCCCGCATCTTTAACGCAATGTGAAACACCTTTTTCAGAGCTTTTCAGGCTTTTCCATAGACCTTTCCTACCATCACCCCAACCAAGAACATGAACACCAACAACAACAACAGCAAAGTAATTTGAAGGTTTACTCACCGAGTAAGCGGAACTAACGGAAGCCAACATATCGCCATGTAGTAAAAAAATTCCGGAACCATAAGAATTATTTCTAAAAAATTACGAATGAGCGGAGGTTATGTAAGAAGCAGCCCTGGGGTCAGAATTGCAGAACTTGGGGGAAAATGATGGAGGAGCGTAACTCTGAAAAAAACTACGTACAAGCGTTAACTTTAGGAAAAGCGAAGACGTGCGTAACATAAATATTACGCACTAGAGTCACCAAGTTGTGGAAAACTTTTCAGAAGAAGGCAAGCAGCAGCAGCGCTTAAATGAACCTCATTTTGATACATGTTGGGTAAAAGGTCTTTTGGCGCCCCACATCTTTTGAAAAATAGTTGCGAGTTTTAAAAATACAGTTGATAACCACAACAACGTAGACTTAAAAGAAATGTTCATTACCACCAGTAAAGATACTGGAAATTTTTATGATAAAAATAATGCGAAAAAGCAGATGAAATATGCATAGAACTCGGATGAAACTGTCACCCCACAATTTTAAAAATATTTGCGATCTTTAGAAAAAAAACTGATAACTACATCAACCTTCAAGGACACGTTCATTACCACCAGCAAAGATACTGAAATTCATGATAAAAACAATGCGATAAAGCTGATGAAATATTCATAGAACTCGGATAAAACTGTCACCCCACAATTTTAAAAATATTTGAGATTTTTAGAAAAAAAAAACTGATAACTATAACAGCCTTCAAAGAAACTTTCATTACCACCAGCAAAGATACTGAAATTTATGATGAAAACAATGCGCTCGGATAAAACTGTCACTCTACATTATTTCCTCTAATAAAGTCGAATTCTCTTTCCCAGCCCACCACCACCGACAGTCGTATCCAGCTCCACAAAGGCAGGGCGCTGAGAACATCCAGCAACTGCCCATAAAGCGAGAGGATGAAGCAGTAAAGAGGAGGAACCAAATGAAAATAGGGCGCGTCTGTTAGCCGCAACGGCACCAGAAATGCAGAAATAAACCCCCAATATTGACCAATATGAGGGGAAAATGACCTACGTACAGGCAGGCTTTGTAATTCAGGAGGGCGGTAGGATCAGGATAACCCCACTGCTACCACTACGCCTCCTATAGCGTCCATCTCATTCCAAAGAGTGAGGTAAAGGATACCAAGGTGTCGCACTCTTTTATCTAGAGGGGGCAAGGATCGACCAGCCCCCCCCCCCCCCCAAACAATCTTTATTAGCCAGCCCCATCTTCCACAACCTAACCCATAAGGGGGTAGGGTTCCCCCTTGGAAGATTCCCAACGTCCCTCACTCACTTCAAAGGGAGATAGGATACCGTAGTCTGTATTCCCCCTTCGTCTGGCCAACAACCCTATAGAAGTGAAGGAGGGATGGAGGGGGAGATGGATGGGGATGGAAAGGGGAGAGGAGGGGGAGGGGGGTGACAAACCGACCATCCCCCAACGATACTCCGACTTCATTTCCGCAATGCTCCGATCGACTACGACTTTACAATTCCAATAACTGTACAAGAGCTGTCAACTTCAAACACAAAATGGACTGCTGGATAATACTGGGTACCTCATTGTATGCAACACACTCACGCGCTTCACGTTTAACGATGACAAAGCAACTTTTATCAACTTCATGCGCAAACGTTTGACTCAGGGGAAGGTCACAACTTGCAAAGATACAAAATATTTGAGATATTTTGAAATATTTAGGAAGAGAGAGAGAGAGGAGAGAGAGAGAGAGAGAGAGAGAGAGAGAGGTTAATCATTCTAAAACAAATACACGAAACTCACT
>NC_061096.1:32195467-32225467 GCF_015104395.2 Macrobrachium nipponense
AAAATAAATGTTAACGGTCAAATTTACCGGTTAATCTAATATAGAAACTGCAGTAAAAAAAACACCAAAGAACAAATACACACATATATCTATATAAATATATATATATATATATATATATATATACATATATATTAATATATAATAAATTGGTAACAGTAAAATTTTCCGGTAAATTTAGTATAATTGTTGCAGTAAAAAAAATCAACATGACCAAATGACGATTTCATGTTAAATAGGTTTCATATTTCAGTGACCGAACATCCCAGCAGTAAAATGACATCAATCTCAGAGTCTAAAAAATAAATAAATAAATACATAAATAAATAAAAAAAAATCCTCTCCCCATTTATTAAATTAAATAAAAAAAAAAAAAAGTTTCGCCATCTGATAACAACGTCCTACACGGAACCACGGAATTCCCAATAAAACGGAGCGCAAAATGGTAGCCAATATCATAATATTCCCAATAAAAAGGAATGTTCAGAAATGGTTACGAATATTTTGAAACGCCGTGAAATTAATTCCAGGGAATGTTACTCAGTACCTTTCAATTTCCAATAAAAATTATAGATGATGATAACGGATTCCTGCGAATTCCCACTGAAACGAATGTTTTAAATAGTAACGTACGTTTGTAACTCTGTCACGATATAACTTAAAAGGATTTGAATTAGTTTCATCAAGTAATACTTGAGTTTTATCTAGTACATATTTAGTAAATAGAGAGGGCATTCAATTCATAAATACCCATTCACTTGAAATCGAAGGATTTTACAACTGTTCATACTTTAGGGTAAAGTAAAAAAAAAATCAATAATAACTCACAATACCAGCTTTGCCTCTTACTAATACAGTACCGAGACCAAAGAAAAATGCATAAAAAAGCAACAACGATATATAACAAATATCACTAAATACAGATGGCATTCAGTTAATAATACAAGAGTTAAAATACCCATTACCTTTAGATATGATGGATTTTTACAATGATGTTCATACTCTTGGATAAATGAAAACAAGTTAATATGATCAATAACATTAACAAAAACACAAAATATACGTATTTGAATCTCTACAATAATACAGTACCGTGACAAAAGAAAAAAAATATATATAAAAAAAATTGCAACATAAAAACAAACAAAGTGATTTACTGCGTCCCGAAAACCGCACAGAATAGGAATTATATATTGAAATTGAAAAGACGATTAGGGACCGCTCTGGATTAGGATTGAAAGCGTTTGGGACAATCAGGGATGGGCTGGATTAGCCCGGAAGGGCTCAGGAACTACAACGATGCGAACTTAAGAAATATTCCAGGCTCAAAAATGCGTGAATAATCATTAGAATACTAATTACGCTTAGTATTTAAATTCGAAAATGCGTACGGAATCATTATCTAACTAATTCAGTTCATACATGCGCACAACAATCAATTTATGTACCTAATTCAATTCATAAATCCGCACCGATTCAGTATGTAGCTAATTCAGTTCATAAATGCACACAGAATCATTATGTAATGAATTCTGTTAATAAATGCGCACAGATTCAGCATGTACCTAATTAGGTTTATAAATATGTGGTTAATTAATATAGATCTAATCTGACAGGGGGAAAAATTATCCATATAATTATCAATTAGCTACAAAACTGTCAACCATAAAAGGGATTCTGATGTGATAGACATTACAGTACATGACAGCCCCTTCTCTCTCTCTCTCTCTCTCTCTCTCTCTCTCTCTCTCTCTCTCTCTCTCTCTCTCTCTCTCTCTCTCTCTTATGCATTCAAACCTACGCAAAAGACAATAATGAAATGCATCATTGAACCCTAACCCACGTGACAAATTCCATCCTACAACGAAACTCATTCCACATTTAAACACTTGTTTGCCGACGTCGATCAGGGAGTCCAAAAACCTTAATTATACAGTACTACCATTCCTCTCCAGACTGCTGACTCTCTTTGAAAGCAAGTTTTTTTTTTTTTTTTTTTTTTTTTAATAAAAAGTAGAAGGGTGCAAGAACTGCTCTGCCTCTTTCAAGAGGCAGTTTACGTCCCCCTCACCACTCTCCAGCGTCGAGCAGAAACGCATCTCTTCCCCTTTAAACAAATCAAATACCGCCTCCGTCATCTCTGAATTATTCTCACTGACCCTCACAAGCCTCTTTCCTACCTTCCTACCTAACTACCGAACCCTACACTTTAAGCCTAAAACAAGATTGAGCCTCCACGTTTACACTGTTTGCAGCTCTCGGGATAATAATGAGATTTCCGTGAAACTCAAGATATACATTCAGGTCTCATACAATTTGTTTTAATGAAAGAATATATTTACGCCTTGCTACTTAGATAGTTATTTTACTGACAAAAAATATATAATTAATAGTACAAATTTGTCCACAAAGAGACATAATACAAAATAAGCAAAGTGGACAGTAATCTCTTCTGTTCTTGCAAGTACATGGCCTACAAAGAAAAATACAACATCAAGCGCAAATAACCTAAACATATAAGACTATAAAAAACGAAAAAAAGGGACTTACTACAGAGAAAAACGTAGTCACATCACCATGGATTAACACCGAAATAGTAGACAGAAACCAAGTACTGACAATTTTCTCTCCGCCAGCCTTCCATACATCTTTCATCTTCTCCCTTGCATGGCTCACTGTAAACGGTACCAAAGGCTCTTTGCAACCTCCCTCTAACTTTCATCTCTGTTCCCTTCGGGTTCTCCTCATTTAGCTGTCTAACTTCTCTAACTCTATGTTCTTCCACTTTCAATTCTCAATGACAAATTCTTCGACTTCAGCCAATTTAAGGTAAGAAAATAATAACGTCTCCTTATTTAATAGATTTCCATTGGTTAATGCCACCCTTTTCGGATATATTCCTTTTTAAACTGTCTACCTTTCTCCGCAAAAATGAAAAAAACATCTTTTAAAATTCAATTACCTGTCTTGCCCGGCACCTGTACACAGCTGCGGACATTCCCCAGTTCTTCGGTGTAACAGAATGATGTTTCAAAAAACATGATAAGACTGCTAGGCCTACCTACGTTAGTCTCTTGTTTTCTGTCAGTACACGACCACCACAGCGCATGCGCGGGAGGAGGCCTCCACGTACGGAAGGCGAAGTGTTTGTAACCCAGTAGGATACAAGCGAAAATAAAACTGTGATATATGAAAGGTGGTGTGTTTGTATGCCCGTAGGAATACGCTATTTGCCTATTTCATTAGTTTTCTGTAAAAGAAAACTCGTGAGAAGGCTTTGTCTATCCGTCCGCACTTTTTCTATCCGCCCTCAGATCTTAAAAACTACTGGAAAAAAAAATAAAATACAAGCCCCACTGAAAAAAATACAAGACCGACTAAAAAGATAAAATACAAGACCCACTGAAAAAAATTAAATACAAGACCCACTGAAAAAATCTAAAAACAAGACCCACTGAAAAAATACAAGACCACAGAAAAGATAAAAAGCAAGACCCCTGAAAAAAATAAAATACAAGACCCACTGAAAAGATAAAATGCAAGACCCCTGAAAAAATAAAATACAAGACCCACTAAAAAAATTCAAGACCCACTGAAAAAATACAAGACCAACTGAAAAAATAAAATACAAGACCCACAAAAGAATACAAGACCACTGAAAAAAATACAAGACCAACAAATTTGCAGCACCCTAGTTTTTATTTTATTTACGGTTGAATTTAGCCATGATCGTGCCACTCACACCGCTACAGGCGCCAACAACAAAGGCCACCATCAGGCCGCGGCTGAGTCTCTCATTGGCACTGCTGAGAATTTCATACAACATGACAGGTGAACAGAAAACTCGATTGCACCGAGGAGCCTCCGGCGGATTTTTTCTACTTGTTTTTAACCTTGGCGCTGTTTTCTTACATTTCCTTAACATTCACCACCTGCTGCTGTTCAACGCCTGTATCGTCGACGACTCAGCTCTCATGAAAACAAACGCGGAGCTGCACTGGTTACACCGTCAGTCGACACATCCACGCCCCAGATATGTTTAGCGAAGGAGATAAACAAGCCCCAACATCTGTAACACCTTTGCATAAAGGCCTTTGAGGAGCGAAGGCGTCACGTGACAGAGGGCGAGGACTTCATGATGGTTCCCTTATTTTATTCAATTCCCCTTTTTCGTATCATAAGTGACGCCTTTGCCTTCACTTCGAGATTAGCCTACACATTAACAGGAAAACAGTTACAGAAAAACAGTTACAGAGTAAGTTATCATCAGTGAGACTAACGTCTTATGAACTCTTGAATATAAAATTATGAATAAGATCAATAACCTGTCATTACAGCGTTGATGTAAATTCTTTTAAAATAAACATATCTCCTACAAGACCGACTAATAAGAACATGCAGCACACACACCACACACACACACACACACACACACATATATATATATATATATATATATATATATATATATATATATATATATATATATATACACACATACATACTAACATATATTCTATATATATATATAAATATATATATATATATATATATATATATATATATATATATATATATATATATATATATATATATACACGAGGGTTGTAGGATACAAATGAACGAATCTAAATCAACACAGAGAGAGAGAGAGAGAGAGAGAGAGAGAGAGAGAGAGAGAGAGAGAGAGAGAAACCAACTCATCCATTCAACTCTTTTCAAGCGTGGAAAGGAGGCCTTGACTTACAAAGAATGTCCATGAATAGAAGAAAAAAAATATATATACGTATACATAAAACATCCCTGCTATTTAAAAGCTTTAAAAGCTGCTATGTCGGGTAACACTATTTATACAATCTATATATGCAGCAGAATAGTTATGAATCGGCAATAATTATACAAACATATAGAAGTCATATAAAATCACATGAGCATAACTTGGTTTGAATTCGTGAAATTTCCTGCTTTTTTTCATTTTTAAATCTTACCTTCTACACCACTACATGTATATGGTTCCCAAGTAAGGGAATAAAACCAAGAAAGATGTAAACGGGCTGGAGAAAAAAAGGAGTAAATTTATCTATTCATAGATCACATATGTATGGAACTGTTTGCTTATAAGTTGCCCTTATGTTTATCAAATATCTTAATAATATTTCCTCTCCTGACTGCTCGGGTTTTTCTTTACATTTGGAACGGATTCACCTCGCCGCTCTGTTCAGTTTCTTCCACGTGAGTGTGTTCATATGAATAACAATAACAGAACTGATGTATCTCGGAGACTAAGTAATCAACAAGGAACAGCATTTAGTTTTTTAAAAATAATCTTCCTAAATGGTACTCTCAATAAACAAACTAAGTCCTTTTCGTAATTCACAAAACCGAATGACATCAACCTTTCCGAAAAAATTAAGCCATTAATCAACAAAAAATAAGTTTTTGTTATTCACTAAAAATAATAATTACTTCCCGCAAGCATCTTCATAACGGATGTTGTAATAGTGCCTCCTCATCGAAATATCTATAATAATAAAATCTGAGCGGATCTTCTTGTTTGTCCGCCCCGTGGTAGGGTATCAGGATGGTTTGGGAGACATGACACATCCACCCGCCTCATGCAAACCTGTTTGTCCTCACCGGGTGGGGGCCGAGAAAGTAGTGGGACATGACGGGCAGCCCCTATTCCAGCGCCAGCAAAAAAAAAATCGACATACTCGACTGAATAAGCAATCATACCGGGGTAATTTAGAACCTACCCTCTTCATGGTGGTCAATAATGGGCAATGTATGGTAATGGACATAACTGCAATATCCCGTCAGAATTTAAAAGCCATTTCACAATGCAATAGAATAACTGGCCCTGTCAAAAATGCAAAGCAATGTTTGCAAAAACGATCCATTACCTGTTGTTGCTATTTTTCGTATTCCAATCTATGCACAGAGAGAGAGAGAGAGAGAGAGAGAGAGAGAGAGAGAGAGAGAGAGAGAGAGAGAGAGAGAGAGATTCAAATTTACATAACAGTCAACATTAAAAGAAGCAAACTGAGTGTATCTAAAATCAAATTACATTCAGACGAATTAAAAAAAAAAAAAAAAAAAGTCAGGCCTTTAATAATTCACATTGAAAAAAAAATTACAAGACCCACTGAAAAAAAATAAAATACAAGACCCACAGAAAAAAATAAAATACAAGACCCACTGAAATAAATAAAATACAAGACCCACTGAAAAAATTATATACATTACACAAAAAATGCATGACACACTGCAAAAAAATAAATACAAGACCCACTGATAAAATAAAATGCAAGACCAACTGGAAAAAAAAAATACCCAAGAAAAAAAAATCCCACTGGAAAAAAAATACAAAACCCACAAAAACAATAAGAGATATTCATAACCACGACAATATAAAAAAAAAAATGCATCTGAATCGATCCCAAACAATTGAATACACAGTGTTTTCTTTTTCGCGCAACCCGAGCACACATTCTGCCACCAGCCTCAAGACAAGGAAAAAAATTAAGTGCCTCGACTCATTTTCCCCCGTCGTCGACTTCCTCTTCCTCTTTCCTCTTCCCTTTCCTCTTTCCTCGTTTGTTCCCCGAGAGGCATCTCCTCTTTAATAATGATATCGCGGTGTTGAAAATATTCATGCGAGTGCAACAGGGCGCGCTCCAAATTCCCAAGATATTCCTCCTTATGAAAGTCAACTCTTAACAAATAATAATAATAATAATAATAATAATAATAATAATAATAATAATAATAATAACAATATGCTATTATTGACAATATTAACTCTACACGATTTACGAATGTGTATCATTATGAGAACCAAATAAAAAAATACATCTGTCTCTCCCTCCCCTGATCTACTACTACTACTACTACTAACTACTACTACTACAATAATAATAATATAATAATAATAATAATAATAATAATAATAATAATATTATTAATATTATTATTATTATTATATATATTATTATTATTATTATTGCCATCATCATCATTATTATTATTATTATCAACAATAACGAAAATCCACATAAAAAGCCATTTAATAAAAAATGGAAGGAAGGATAGGAAAAGGTACAACTTAATTCTACTTGGAAGGGAAAAAAAAAATACTTTCATTATTAAATAAAAAAGTAACAAAAAAACCAACTAAAACACCGCCATAAACCTTCAGCGAGGAAGGCAAACATTTTTTCTTTTTCATTTTTTTTCTACTGGAAGGCAAACTTTTTTTTTTTTTTTTTTTTTTTTTTTTTCCTGGGGGGAATTTCCCTACGAAAGTTTGCTTATGTTCGGGAGGCCAAAATGACCCATAAAAGAAACGACCTGATATAACAGAACCTTTTTTTTCCCGACGGTTACAATATGATAATAGGACCGATGAAAAACGCTAGCATGTAAAAAGGTCACCATCCGCAGGAATTTTTATCATGGAATAAAAGATAAGATATATATGCATATATACATTTCTTACAATATATTATAATAATAATTATATATTATATAATAATTGTGACAATAATGGTACTTGCACTCCCCTGTTCGCTTTCCTGGTGGCAAAATGGTCTTATTTATTTATTTTATTTATTTATATTTATATATATATATATATATATATATATATATATATATCACAAAGAAACCTTGGACTGAGGAAACAATCTCTCTAAACATAATTCAGTATTTTCTATAAATATTCCTCTTGTGTTTTGAGTCCATTTCCTTCTGTGGCACCAGGACACTAATGCACCATGCCTCGAGGACGAGGAGTCCTTATTAAAGGAAGAATATGCTCTCCTAAAACTGGGTAGGAGTTTCTTCGTTTGTTGGCAAAACAATGAATAATAATTCACTACAATGACGTTCACTGATGAAATGTATCTAAAACAGTATTAACTACTAACGACTGGTTGGTTTCGCTTAAGCTAGCCATTTGTACCTTGTGCCAACAAAGCCGTTATCAAAGGCAGCCCTTTGATAACGGCTAAAGGTCCTAAGGGTCCTAAGTGGCCCTTTATGAACATCAGGACGCTGACCAACCAACTGAAACTAACAACTTCGACTCTAACTATGATGTATTTCATCAGACGGAGCAAAAAACCAAATGTCTATTATAACTTTAGCGGAAAGTTGTGAACAAGACTCATCTGAGAAAGAGAATGGACATCTAACACACCCCTCCAACACCCACCTCCTCCTTCAGCCTCCTCAGGCTAAATGAAGTAACGAAGTCATCCTTGACCCTTTGGCCAAGAGCTTCATGAAAATGACCACAAATCTTGGGTGAATACAGTACACATTCCGCAACAGAATGACCAACATTATTTATCCAAATTCTAAGAGATTTATTACTTTTCATCAAAATGCCTTCAAATACAAAAAAAAGAGAAACAATAAAATTTCTACTGTTAAAGTAAGAAAATATTTCTTTAATGATTTCATTTATTTCTTATCAGAGTGCGGAGTAATCTGGAGATGAAAGTTCCATACAAACCTAAAGACTACATAAGACTTCCCTTCCACTTAGCAACAATAGTAATTTGCAAGTTGATGATACCAGCAACACTGAAAAGTTAACAAACTGCCGACGAATTTAAGAACAAAGAGAGAGAGAGAGAGAGAGAGAGAGAGAGAGAGAGAGAGAGAGAGAGAGAGAGAGAGAGAGAGAGAGAGATGCTTTGAACAAATCGTGTACCGGCTGCCTCTGCTAAACGAGAGAGAGAGAGAGAGAGAGAGAGAGAGAGATGCTTCGAACATATCGTATACCGGCTGCCTCTGCTACACGAGAGAGAGAGAGAAGAGAGAGAGAGAGAGAGCGCCTCCTGATTAGCACACCCCTTAATTAATGCAGAATACCGCGTAGAATAGTACGGGGATTAGGAAATTCAATTATTCTGCCAAATAATGAAGGCAGGGACACCGTCGCTAGGGATCGTATAGACGGCGAACACAACATTCCTACAATAATTGTTTTACAGCGATCGTTATTAGCAATTTGGAAACGACCGATTTCAAACTATCACCTTTCACAATTATTTAGCTGTTCAGTAATCATTATTATATAGTCATATTTATATTCTCACCGGTCCAGGCAGAAGGATGTTAATATAAATAAAAAACATTTATAAAGGAAAATCTGAAGAATTTGGGTAGCAGAGCGAGACGATTGTCGCGGTCTTCAGAAATAAGATACACTTAAAACATATTTCTGATCATATTAATATATCATTAGTTGATAAATAGGGTTATACTTTTAGGAGCCCGCTCGGAACCTTTCTGGTTGTTCTGGGCGTTGGGAGTGCGAAAATAATTCTAAGGGTTATTGACGGTTTTATTTAAAGAAGGGCAATATTCAATCTCCAATATCCTGTTTCCAGGATCTAATGAAATACTAAAGGCTATCACTGAAGGTGAATATCGATTGTTTCACTACAACCGTACACGAAAAATAGCAACATCGTATCAACACGAATACCCTCGAATTAACGACGTGAAACGAATATAAAAAAGCATTTAAAATTAATTCAGAATAGTTTGTTTGTATGGTGTTTTGACGTTGCATGGAACCAGTAGTTACTCAGCAACGGGACCAACGGCTTGACGTGATTCCGAACCACGTCGAGATTGAACTTCTGTAAAATCGAAAGAGTAAAAAAAACTCACCTCTGTGTTGACTTTCTGGACTGTCACTCTCGGAGGAACAGTTCTGCCGTTTCGCAGTTCTTATGCTGAATTAGAGCAAAATCCCGTAACGTAATAGGCAGTCGCCGTTAGCAGAAAAGGGGTTCAATCAAGGCTTCGTCTGATCAAAAAACAACATGAATCAAATACATTTCAGACATTTCGCATGACTGAACACAGATCTTATACAATAACAACAAAGAAAATCAACGTAGGAAAAGTATTTATATATTACTCACCGTCGCACAAAAACAAAGTCTAGAATGTACCTGAAATATGTAATAAGTATATATATATATATATATATATATATATATATATATATATATATATATATATATATATATATATATATATATATATATATATATATATATATATATATATATATATATCTATATATAATATATATATATATATATATATATATATATATATATATATATATATATGAACTCGTTACACACACAATACCTCATTACCACTTAGGATTATATTCACTTCAATCCCATTTAGGATTAAAACCCAAAGACAGGACTAACCCACACATTCTCCGTAAACAAAAAAAAAAAAAAACAAAAAAAAAAAAAAAAAAAAAAAAAAAAAAGGCAACACCGAACAAATAAGTAACAAAATTTAGCCCAACACGTTTCACATGACCGACACGCCCAGCAAACCGCAAAATGTCACTTACATCATCTCGGATGTCTCTTATTTCTACGAACGATACGTAAGAAGAATTTCTTCTCTTATTTTTTTTTCTGAAGACCCAAAACATTGGCTCTTCTTTCTGAGGTACCCCTAAAAGAAAAATGTATCGTGTTATGAGGATGTTTCAGAAGACCAACATTTAAATAAGCCACGAAAAAAAATTAGGTAAAGTTAGAGGTTAATGTATTTTTCCTTATTACAAAAAAGGACAAACAAAAAAAAAGATCCTTGAATGTGACACAGAAGGGACAGAAAACAAACCAGAGAATATGTATTCAAGGACCAGAAAGTATGTAAAAGGAAAAAAAAACACCTTCCATCACCTGTACATGAAAAGACCCTAGATAATTTAAACCACCTGTGTTAGAGGAACACCATCTCCAACTGATCACAAAGAAATAAACGGTCAAGAAAAACATCTCTGCTAAGAATAACTCCACCTCCGAGCTATATATACTTCTGAGGCTCTTTATTCAACAAGGCTGAGACGCTCTTTGTTCCGAGACACGATTTAGACAAATTACACACAGATGGATCTTCCATGACCTGACTGACTGATATATGAAACAGATCTAGCATTACAAGCGCCAAGGTCACAGATACCGAATATAACAAATTCTTTTCTTTATAAAAGAAACAATATAGAAATTCTAAACATATCCGGCATTGCAACTGCCAAGGTAACAGATAAAGAACATGACCAATTCTCATCTTTTTATAAGAATACAAAAACTCACAAAATCCTGTAAATTACAAACTGTCCATACTCTTTTGTTGCAGTTGTTAAATTCCGCCTTATGCCAGGTCTCAGTTGTCTGGGGGAGTAGTCCAAAGGCCACACCAAGCCTCCTGTAACCAATAGCACCTTGCCACACTTACGGGCAGCCCTAAGGCAAAGATTCGTGCTGGCGGAATTTTGATTTATATAGATTTTTGGCATTATGCCAAGCAAGCACTGGGGCAAATAAGGCCATTCAGCGCTGAAACAAAATTTGACAGTAAAAGGTTTGAAAGGTGTTGCATGAGGCAGTAAAAGGTTTAAAAGGTGTTGCATGAGGACAACCTCGCAGTTGAAACAGAAATTGACAGTAAAAGGTTTAAAAGGTGTTGCATGAGGACAACCTCGCAGTTGAAACAGAAATTGACAGTAAAGGGTTTAAAAGGTGTTGCATGAGGACAACCTCGCAGTAGCACTATGAAACCATTGTTAGGAGAGGGCGGACAGTAAGATGGAAGAAAGAGATTATGAAAGAAGGTACAGTAAAATGAACGAAAGTGGCTGCAGCTAGGGACCGAAGGGACGCTGCAAAGAACCTTAAGTAATGCCTACATTGCACCAAATGAGGCGCACTAATGACACTAACCCCCTACGGGGCGTGCTGGCATAAAGCCTGCTTAATCTAAAACCAAACACTAACCTTAAGCCGAAAGGGTTTCTACTCCTTAAAGGGCTTTAAAGAGCTGCTCTCACACTATAGAAATAGATATGACACAGTAAAATAATTCCGAACTTAATCGAAGGAAATACTATTTGACCCAATTCTTTCCACCTCCTGACACTTATATATCAAGATACAACAGCCATAGGGAGACATATCAAAACCTCCCCTAAATAAAAAATATATGGTCTTAATTCAACAACAGAATACCTGATGCAGATGGCATTTAATTAGAACTACCTGGGTATCATAGGGCAAATAATGGAACGGTGAATAGAATAATAACGTTTAGAAACACCGTAAAACAAAAACAAAAAATAAAAATAAAAAATACGGGAGACGTGAATAGAATATTGACGTTGAGAAACATAAGTAACTGTAATAGTTAAAACAACAAAACGGCACTAAGAGCGATCACAAATGAAGGGGGAAACCCAGGTTAGACGGATAAACGTGAACAAAGAAACGAAACAAAAGCTAGGACGTGACATACATATATATGGGGTGGGGGGGTGGCGGTTCTGGAGGGAGGGGGGAATAAGTCTAGACTCTGGAGTGAATAGAGGGAGATAAAACAATGCCTCAGGGCATAGAGCTGAAAAAGGCAATAGAGGTTGAGGAATGGATAAAAGGAAATCCTGAATAAAAAATCGAAAAAAAAAAAAATTTCTTTTTCGATTTTTTTTTTATTCAAGATTTCATTCGGGTAACGACTTGGGTCAGTTGTCCGAAAAATATGGCCTCTCTCTCTCTCTCTCTCTCTCTCTCTCTCTCTCTCTCTCTCTCCTAGGGTGGTAAAGTAGGTACCAATGGTTAGCAGACCGTGGAGGATTACCGACAGGATAGACAATGTCCTGAGGCTAGCAACCTCACCCCCCAAAAATTCCTGAAAATTGAAACATTAACACCCTAAGGAGACGACCCCTTCATAAAGAAAAAGACGTACAGTAGAAAATATAGGTAGGTAGATCGATAGATAGGCAAAATACCCAGGTATGTAACAATTATGAATATGAATGAAGATCACGCGAGTTGCGTCATCACAACAACAATAGCTGCAAAGAAAGGACGGAGGATGACGTAAAGGACCAAACCTGAGGGAAGTTTCAATTCTACGACACTAGCGGGTGGGTGGCCTTTTATTGAGGCTTCAGTGGCGGAGAGAGGAGATTTTCAGTCTCATTTCCTGTGAGTCACTCACTCGACCCTCTCTCTCTATAACATACATACATACATACATACATACATACATTACATACATACATACATACATATATAATATATATATATATATATATATATATATATATATATATATATATATATAAAGCACAGATTCATGACAGGGAGCTATAAATACTGTAAACCATATCTATGCGTAAATGCGGGCATAACTAACTGAAATGTATGTATAATTGTGCATGTAGTCCCTCACTTAAATAATAAACAGGTAATTTAAACAATAATATCCTTATTCTGTGTTACTTAAGGTTACTTCGGCGGAATCATAACCAACGACAAAAAGTAACTGCCAAATCCTTGTAAGCAAAGGATGAGGAAGTTCGAATCAACTTAATTAACACATCGTAGTGTTGCTCTATGGCTGCCCTCGGCGACACCTAATCAGGCTGCTGGTTGGCACACTGAAAACTGACGCTGGTAGCTACTCTGTCATATGTACAAAAGGTCGGCTTACGAGAGACACGACTCCATCTGAAAGTGCCCACTAAAAAGGAGGATCCACTTACGAGAAAGCAAATCTTGACAAAGTGTGTTATGTGATGCAACCAATCTTTCTCTGGTGTCAAACACAATAGCAAACGTGCCTATTGCATAAATTTATCTGTACTCTTAAAGAGACCAATCAAGACTTCTACCAAATCATAAATATCGTTTTCATTTCGTTAGTTCGAATTGAATACGTCCCAGATGCCATCAATTTATTTTTATATATATTCCGAAGTCAATTTAATTTTTTTTACCAAAACATTCTATAATTTCAAGAGACTTCTGCCAATTCATAAATATAATTTAAATTTCACTAGTTCGACTTGAATATGTCCAGATGCCATCAATTTATTTTTATATATATTCTGATAAGTCAATTTAATGTCTCTACCAAAATATTCTATAATTTCAAGACTTCTACCAAATCATATATATAGTTTTCATTTCACTAGTTCTACTTGAAAATGTCCAGAAATAACATTAATTTATCTTTATATATTCTGAAGAGTCAATTTATTTTTTTACCAAAATATTCTACAATTTCAAATTTTAAAAATAAAAGCTGAACATCATTATACAATTCACAAGTAAAAATTCCTTAAGCTTTCATCCGAGTAGACATAAAAGCGAAATTAGAAAAACAGCACCGACACAAACAAACGATGCACATAACTCACAGTAGAATGGCTTCAAGTTACTATGGTTTGTTAGTACAGAGGGCTCCGGTATCTCGTTTATTGCTTTATGGTGTATTTTTCATCAATTGACCGAAGACGTCACGTCTTTCAGCTTTTCCCGGAACGATACATAATAGTCAGAGTTTTATAAACAATTTCGCGTCCATGACTTAGCTCATGCTCATAAAATGCTTTCCACTTATATCGAATATCCAAGCACTAACAGTGTATAAATAGCCTCTCTACCGTATGCATTTTCCGCTAAAAATGACTAGTTTCAGCAATGCTTTCTTATATCAAATTACACAGAAAATTATAAATACCAGGTTTCATATCTCAAAATAGAAGACCAGGTTTCTTATATCAAATTAAAAATCACACCAATTTACATATATTATGACGCCTCTGTCGCTTCTTACTTGAACGCCTTCAGGTTTAGTGGATACATAACATTAACATCAGTTCTCTGTGCATGACCAAACTACTTCCAAGACTATTATTTCTCGTCCTTTATTACTATCTTCTTGCCACACCTCCCATACAACTACGTTTTAAAGGAACAAAACAGGATGCAAAACCAACGTCATTTACACAAATGTCCGCAATTGAATCGTGGAACAATCCTTATCTAAATAAAGTGGAGCGATTGTCCTTACTTAAATAGTGGAACAATTACCCTTATTCAAATAAAGTGGAGCAATTATCCTCATATAAACAGTGGGGCAACTGTCCTTATTAAAATAAAGTTGAGCAATTGTCCTTATATTTAAACAAAGTGGAACAATTATCCTTATGTAAATAAAGTGAAACGATTATCCTTAATCAAATAAAGTGGAACAATTATCCTTATTTAAATAGTGGAACAATTATCCTTATGTATATACAGTGGAAAATTATCCTGATGTAAATAAAGTAGAACAATTATCCTTATTCAAATAAAGAGGAACAATTGTCCTTATTCAAAAAAAGTGAAGCAATTACCATAATTAAATAGTGGAGCTAATTACCCTTAATTACATAAAGTGGAACAATTATCCTTATTTGAAAACAGTGGAACAATTATCCTTAACTTAAAAGTGGAACAATTATCCTTATTTAAATTGAGAAACAATTATACTTATTTAAATAAAGTAGGGCAATTATCCTAACTTAAAAAATGACAGGCCGCAGTTTTTCTTGGCTAACTAAGTATTCCGACTCGAGGCAGGGCCAAGCAAGTGAATAGCTTAACTAGGTTAAACTTTCTTCGCCACAACACAAACGATAAGAAATAACAACGTTGTCATGCGTTACATCCTCTCGTGCGATATAATTAATAAATAAATGAAAACTCACAGAGAGAGAGAGAGAGAGAGAGAGAGAGAGAGAGAGAGAGAGAGAGAGAAAGCATACCATTCCTGTTCCAATTCTGAACGCATTACTGCACTGGTAGTTTTAATTTCCGGGGAGTATATTATTATTATTAAGAAAAATAACTCGACTGGCTTTAATTAAACCCAAGGAGAACTTCCCACCCAACCGTACTGTCAACTTAAATATCCCCAAAGACCGAGCGACTCGTCAATCTTGCAGTGTGATTGATGACCTTTAAGATTTCCTGTCGCATTCTAAAAGTCAAGTATTTATAGCCAATCCAACATAATATGTGACTGATAATTTCCTCAATATAACAGTGTATGATGGTTATAAGAAGGCAATGTCCTCTTAAGATTTGTTTCAGCTTATCTCATTTCCCGGCAATTCTACAGAAGAGCTCCTTACGGAGATATCGCTTATTAATACAAATTTTTAATTGATCAATACTGAAAAGGGTAAATATATTGGAGGACGCATGAGATAATATGACAAACTGACCGTCTTAATTTGATTAATTTACCTTCTTTTGTTTATCTGTGTTCATGCGCATCCCCGAGGGGCTGGTACTAAACAGTGCGTCCCGAGGAACTATTCCTTCATTGCGTGTCTTTGCATAATAGAAATCACGTAAAATAACACTACTCTTCGTAAAGGATAGAATGGGGTTACCTTGTATTGCAGCTACCTCTAGATCACCTGTATTCGGTCCGACCTGTCACCCTTCCTACCGAGACTACAGCTCCACAACCTTGCGGAACACCACTTCGTCATATGGATAAGCGACCTCCTCTCAAAGGAAAAGGCTCGTTAGCGTGATGGTGTCGTTCGTTGGTTTGAAAAAGAGGAATAGGGAATTTTCATCCAGTTGACGTGCCCAAGTTATGAGCATTAACGCTGGATGGAGGTATGCATTCAATCATATCTCCAAAATAATCTAGTAACAAAATCCTAACCGAGGAACCTACTTACTGAGAAAAAAAAAAAAAAAGCTTGGCGGCGATTTCCATTAGGTAACATGCGCAATGAACGTATGACTGTTTTTTAAAAGTTGGAATATTTTCCTGACCTTTAAATCAAGGACTTGATCAGCGTCGTTTGGTGAGGATTTCCATCTAAAACTAAATGGGTTTATGGGTGAGCAGACAAACCGGAAGGCAAGGCTCCCGAATAACATTTGCCCCATTTTCTAATTAAGTAGGCTTGAGAGAGAGAGAGAGAGAGAGAGAGAGAGAGAGAGAGAGAGAGAGAGAGAGAATTATCCAGGTCCAAAGCACGAGAACCCATGCCTGCGCATGGACGGTTATTTAAAAACAATCCAAGTATATTCAAGCCTTGTGCGACTGTAAACCATCTAAGAATAGTTCTTTGAAGATGTTTTATATTTTATGGGTCTCAGCATTCATTCATGAGAAATATAATGAACATTATATATTTCATGGGTCTCGTACTTTATTTATGAGAATATAATGATGTTCAAATATTTTATGGCTCTCTCCATTTATTCGTGAGAAATATAATGAAGATGTTTATATATTTCATGGATCTCGTCATTTATTCATGAGAAATATAATGAACACTATGTATTTCATGGGTTTCGTACTTTATGAGAAATATAATGATGCTCATATATTTTATGGTTCTCGCCATTCATTCACGAGAAATATAATGAACACTATTCATGGATTTCGCCATTTATTCATGAGAATATAAATGATGTTTATAAATTTCACGAATCTCGTCATTTATTCATCAGAAATAAATTGAACACGTTCAAATATTTCAAGGAACTCGCCATTTATTCATGAAAAATATAGAGAAAATGTTTATATATTTCATAAATCTCGTCATTTATTCATCAGAAAAAATTGAACACGTTCATATATTTCATGGTTTCGGCATTTATTCGTGAGAAATATAAAAGCAAACTGTTGAATAAAGTACATACACTTCTCGGGAATTTGCGTCGGGGTCATGCACAGCTCAAGACCATCGTTAATTAGGGATTCGCTCATTTTGGTAAAAAAAAAAAAAAAAAAAAAAAAAAAAAAAAAAAACAGCCTGTGTAAATCCAGACCTGGAAGGAAATAGATTGTAGCCTCCATTACATCACATCAAGTGTTGATGGTGCAGTGTGGAGAACATTACGCACTTTTTTCACCTTGACTCATTACTCTTCGTTAGCATTGAGATTACAACCATTTTCTATAAAGAATTTCTTTTGTTTTAAGCTTACGCACAACATTAAGATTATTATTCTTTCAAATTAAGCGTTATTCTTTGTTAACTACGAGATTACGATAATTTTTTTTTTAAATGAATTTCTTATGTTCTAAGTTTATCCCAAATATTAAGATTTTATTCAAAATCAATCTTTCTTTTATTCTGTATCTATGAGATTAAGCTCATTTTTTGAAAGAATCTCTCAAGATCAAGATTTAGATTTTTTAATCAAGCGTTATTTTTCTTTACTAGTGAGGTTACACTCATTTTTTAAAGAATTTCTTTTGCTTTAAGCTTACGGAAAACACTACGATTTTGTATTCTTCGTTATCTACGAGATTAAAGCCATCTTTTTCAATTAATTCCAGTTCTACTGTCTATGCTTCAGTTCAATGTACTCCATTCTTTCCTGATTAAATGAATGCCTTCACTGAACCCAAACTGGCACCTAGTGTGGAAAACATTTGAAAATTTTCAACCTTACGGGTTATCCTTCGTTACCTACGAAATTACACACTTTCTGGAAATTAATTATTGTTCTGCTTTCTATGCTTCCGTTAAAGTGGACTCCATTATTTGCACATTAAAAGGTGCCTTGAATAAGCCTAAACAGGTATATATATTTATTGGCTAAAACATTGAAGTATTACTTAAATTTCAAGTTACATCATAAACAATGCGCATAGATAGACAGTTAGACCAGACAGGAAAAATGGATGAAACTACATATGATGGATGACAGTCGAGGGACCGCTATTGAAATTCACCGCAAAAATGTAAATCACTGGTTTCTGGTCGTGACATCGTGATGTACAATACATAGTTTTCATTTATTCTGGTGAACGGAAATAAAAAAAAAAAAGCATGTAATTAAAAAGGGTCAACCGGAAAACCATGAAGATTGAATTAATAAAAACAAAACACAAAATAATTTAGAAATACAAAATCAATAAATAAGAACAAGTAAAATAGTCAAATCAAAAATGGAGAAGCCCATAAAGATTTTATACCAGTATGTTATAAACATAACGTCAAACGATGTAGATTATTAGTATTAATAATATTATTATATTAATATTAGCAAAAATTTTTAAAACAAAACACACAATACACTGGCATCCATAAAAGAATAGGTCAGTCAATTCAGAATAACTCAATAAATTAAAATTCTACTCGTTAACGTGATGCAGTCTATACAATAATGAAATACAGAGAGAGAGAGAGAGAGAGAGAGAGAGAGAGAGAGAGAGAGAGAGAGAGAGAGAGAGAGAGACCCATTTACTAAGGGAGCTCTCCCCGACCATGCCCAAACCTTTTAACTCAATTTCATCTCTAACAGTACTTACTACACATCCAGCCAAGGTCGTGAAGTCCTTACAACTGGCGTACTCCCCTCAAGGGTCAATTAAGCCTGATTTGCAGCCAATGGGGACCAGGGGAAGCCTCGGTATTTAGAGCCCACAATTCGAGCAAATTGGTGAAAGGGACACCCCAATACGGTCTCTCTCTCTCTCTCTCTCTCTCTCTCTCTTCTCTCTCTCTCTCTCTCTCTCTCTATTAGGGATCAAGAGATAACAGATTCGATCCCAGGAAACGCCGATTCGCTCCTTCCGTCCTTGCAAGGGCACGAAATAGGCCTGAATTCGAACCTGGGCAAAGATGGAGTGATCTGGGTATGCCTTCCCATAGACAGACGGTGCCCTATGTCCAATTAAACAGTTACTTTCTTTAGGTTCCTGGTAGACACAAGGCTCTACAAGTATGTCCCGAATCACATTAAAATAATGAAACATCGATAAAATTGATAAAAAGTTAAGCATATCTTAGTTTAACCAGACCTCTGAGCTAATTAACAGCTCTCCTATGGCTGGCCCGAAGGACTAGATTTGTATTCACGTGGCTAGAAACCAATTGGTTACTTAGCAACGGGACCTACAGCTTAGGCTACTCTGGGATCCGAACCACATTCTATCGACAAATGAATTTCTAATCAACAGAAATAAATTCCTCTGATTCCTTGTTGGCGGAGCGGGAATGCGAACTTGGACTACCAAATCGGTAGGCGAGCACGGAACCGACACGTCCAACGAGGAACTGATAAAATGGATAAAACCACGAAAATACGCACAAGAAGAAATCTAACAAGTGTTGTGAAAGTACATCATCGTAATACAACACGACTTCTATAAAATCATATGCTTCCTCTCCCGTCATATACTGGCATTCATGTTCAAGAATGCACACACAAACGAGTCACTTGTACGATACATCCGTAGCATGTTGTATAAATATTCAAACACTTCATTACAGAAAAGCTTAAACAAAGCCCATCTTGCACAATACATTGCTTTCCCCTAATTTTCCCTGCTACCCCGTTGGATTCCCTGGTCTCAATGTGACCCATTGCATCTTACATTAAACTTCTAAGACACGTGGCACGATTCTATTTAATGAAAATACTATTTTCATCCTCTTGCAATGGCAAACCCTTTTGGACTCCAATGACAAACGAAGTACGTCAGGGCTTTCTCAAACCATGAGATTCCCCAAGGCTTGTGCAGGAAGCTCTGAAGGAGGGTCTCCCCATTCAAACCTAGGTCCCTGGGGTCACAAAGCTAGGCCCGGGGTGGATGTAGCTTTTCCAAGTCCCTTCAGGATGTACATGCCCTTCGATTATTAAATATGTTTCTCTTGTCATTCTTTTATTACCATTTGAATACCAATGCTCGTGTGGTACCATAACTCTGTTAACTATTCAACTATTTCTAGTGCTACTTCATACCTTAAAACCTGGTTTTTTGAAGGAATAAACAAAATCTGCTACTCGGATGCTCCATTAATCTGTAATTAAGGCCACAGCTATTCAGCCATTAATCAATCCATGGCAGTCTTCGGAGGTGTTCTAAATCACAAAAAGTAACCACGCTCCAATATGGACGATACAGCCATTAAATATCGAAAAAATAACAAGAATCCAAATGAATATTAAAAAAACTACAAAGTTCAGAACATTTTATATATATATCAATATATATATAATATATATATATAATATATACATATACACACACACACACAGGGGATATGAGAGTTTATAAACATATACAAATATATTCAGAAGCCGCGTAGTCCGATGGGAATTAAGCCTATTAAGAACACATCTCGCTAATTGTTTACAACATGAAAGGGATAAATCTATGCTGCAAAAATTAATCTTTTGGGTAAATTCTGCAGTTTATATCGAGGTGAATATTATTTATTTTTCTTAGGAACCATAAATAATAAATAATTAATAATAATAATAATAATAATAATAATAATAATAATAATAATAATAATAATAATAATCTATTACATTTGGTGCCTGTCTCCTTTGCTGTACATCTATCAGTAACACCCACTTCAAAAACCACCGAAAAAAATAAAAAAATAAAACACCCCCCACCCCAACCGCCTCCCCCACCCCCCACCCCCCCCCCAAATCGCTGTTTACAACGTAAGCTCACAAAAGGTTGGGAAGCGCAAATGAAATCTATTTGGATGTACACAATGCCACGCGGAATCTCTGTGATCGGCCAGTCAGCGGACACTGGGGACGCTACTTTTTTAGGGAACGCTACTTCTGGGGGAATGCTACTTTTGGGGGGGATGCTACTTTTTGGGGATGCTACTTTTTGGGATGCTCACTTTTTGCGGGGATGCTACTTTTTTGGGGATGCTACTTTTTAAGGGAATACTACTTTTGGGGGAATGCTACTTTTTGTGGGATGCTACTTTTTTGGGGAGATGATATTTTTTTGTGGGATGCTACTTTTTCAGGGAGGGATGCTACTTTTTTTGGTTGGATGTTACTTTTCTGGGGGATGCATTTTTGGAACGCTACTTTTAAGGTAAAACTATTCTTTTAGCACTGCTTTTTTCTGGGAACGCTACTTTTTTTAGGTTCACTACCTTTTTTGGGAACGATACTTTTTATGACAATGATACTTTTTTTGAAGAAAGAAACTTTCTTGGAACCCTACTTCTATTAAGAACGTTACATTTTTGGGAACACTACTTTTTTGAAAACGCTACATTTTTTTAACGGTACTTTTTTGGGGTACACTACTTCTTGTGGAGACGCTACTTGTTTTGGGAACGCCCCCCCCCCCTTTTTTTATAGCTACTCTGAGTTCTATGAAGACTTGCCTATAGGTCAACAAGTTTTTGGTGTTCGTGTAGTCGCTGCCTTTGTCCTTTGCATCGCTACTTTTTTTTCTTTTTTTTTTTGTGTGTGTGTGTGGGGGGGGGAGAGAGTTGCATTCTTTGCATCACTAAGTTGCATCATTTAGGCACCATGATTAATTTTCTGATAAAAGGAATGATAAAGGGAAGGTTCTTGAAAATTCCTTTTTAATTCAGTTCCAGATGAGCGTGGATGTCTACTGTTGAAGCGATCGCTGTGTTGATTTTTGTCTTGGAGCCAAACCCTGTGATGGTAAGCGGTATAAGCAAGTCTATGTATATATGTATATATAATATAAATACTACATGTCATACATATACATTAAATATAATACATATAAATATATATATATATATATATATATAATATACATACACACACACATATAAATATATATATAAAAATATGGATATACCTAATAGAAATATGAATATAAAAGTACGCATCTAACATTATTCATTTTCACGTTACCTTTACATATGTCATGAAAAAGATAAAGGATCGATCTACATGTTGTCATGCTTCGTTTATTTAGCAACACTATTTTTTTCTGCGTTATTAAAAACACGAACAACGATAAGAAGTTCAATTTTCCCTCATACATCAGGTCAAAATAAATGTACGTAATACGATTACTAACACACCATATAATATTGAAGATATACTGTATCGTTATTTAGCAAGCAGGTCACAACATTGAGATTTCTGACCTTTCATCATTACCAGCGGTATAATGAAACCTAAAGCTAATATTTGGTGAAAATGAAATTAATCGGTATTTTTTTTTATTATTACAACTAAGGATCATCTCTTTTCGTAACATATATAAGTAAAGGAGACCCTAAAAACGCCAGAATATAGAAAGTCTTTTATATATTCAGTACTTAAACTATATTCCAGTACTTATATTCCGTATATATTCAGTGCTTATGTTACATTTTATACTTTTATATATATATATATATATATATATATATATATATATATATATATATATATACACACTTATATTATATTTTCAGTCTCAGAAATAAAGTATTTACTTTCTATATTTTTGTGTTTTTTATGGGCTCCTTTTATTAATAACATGGAATTCTGTTGTAACTGAATATTTTTAACAGCCTCTCTCTCTCTCTCTCTCTCTCTCTTTATATATGTATATATATATATTATATATATATATATATATATATATATATATATATTATAGACATATTATATACTGTTAAAAATATTGTTACAACAGAATTCCATCGAATAAAATTGGAGACCGTAAAAACGCAAAAATATAGAAAGTAATATATATATATATATATATATATATATATATCATACATATATAGATATATATATATATATATGTGTGTGTGTGTGTGTGTGTGGTCGGGCCTAATTTCGGAACCATTAATTTCAGCTGCTTAAAAATTCCGTCTCGCATGTCCGGAATTATTCAGGGCAGCAATTCCCATCATATTTTCACCGAAAAATTGTGGGAATTAATAATTCACTGGTCCATGACATCACTCGCTGCCTCTGCGATTAAGCCACTTTTAAGTGAGGTGAAACTAATATATATCATAATGACTTTTGCACAAAGAAATAGAGAGAGAATGAAAGAGGAGAGAGAAGAATAGAGAAATATCCGAGAGAGAAGGAAAGAAAATCAGATTCGAGAAAGAGAGAAGGAGAGAGAGAGATTGAGGAGAGAGATTTAATTTAATATTCTAAAATGGGGGTACAGGGTTTACCGGAAGGGGTATCACTAGAGGATACAGACAGAGAGAGAGAGGAGACGAGAGAGAGAGAGAGAAGAGAGAGAGAGAGAGAGAGAGAGAGAGAGACTGCACAGGTAACAACAGAACCTAGATGCAACTGAAGCCAAAAAAAAAACATGAAATCAAAACCAAACAAATGAAAGACTGAGGCTAAATCAAAACACTGGTCCTGACACCACACGTCACAGAAAGAACAAAAGTAAACAGAAGGCGATCAAAACACAGAAGAGGCGAGCATGCCGGATGAAAATAAAGAGAGAGACAAGGAAAAGGCGGAACACAAGAAATTTCAACGGAAAGGGGAATGAAGAAGATCATCAAAAAGATATATATATAACGGGGCCAGGAACGGTCACTGCCTAGGGCTCCGAAGATTAAAGGTGACGTGCGGAAGACCTGAGAGAGAGAGAGAGAGAGAGAGAGAGAAGAGAGAGAGAGAGGAGAGAGAGTATACTGGGTAGTGCATCACTGAAAACATTCGACTTCAGAGCACTGAAATGTGGAATAAATATACAATACTCGTAATAATGAAAATCTCTCTGTCCTCTTTACATGACAGAAAGTAAGTGCTGAACGAGTTGATGAAAAATATGAAATAGACGAAGAAGAAATATAATTCTAAACGAGAGAGAGAGAGAGAGAGAGAGAGAGAGAGAGAGAGAGAATATAATCAGACACTGCTGGGAAAGCAATCAACATATAGGTCTATTTTATAGACAAAAACTTACCAACCGATAAATTTCAATAAGTACACACCTAGCGATCAATACGATGAAAACACACATACAACAAACTCTCTTAAACAAAGACAGAGCTCGAACAGATATAAACAATGAAAAAAAAATAAAACTTACACTGCGCATTACTCCGCCATCCAAAAGCACAAAACCGTTACTAACTTCCAAGTCTTCGGAGAGAGAGAGAGAGAGAGAGAGAGAGAGAGAGAGAGAGAAAGCAACAGGTGCACGACTGTGTCAACCAGATGGAAGGAAGAGTTTCCGCGTTTACCTGAAAAGAAAGGAAAAAAAAAAATTCGTCAGTTCTCGTAATAACGGAAACAAATGCATTTTGACGTGACATTGATTCTTATAAGAAAGAGTTAATGGGCTTTAAAATAGTTTTAATATGAGTATTTGGAGAATACAATGAGGCCTATTACCATAATATAAAAGTTACATATCTTATGCTATCGCTAATTATAAGAAGCATCCAGTTAAAAGTATAAGCTGGAGAATGCGTGCGTTTAAACACTTACATGAATATATGTGTGTGTTTATATTAATATATATATATATATATATATATATATATATATATATATATAATATATATATATATATATATAACTTACAGTGACTAACTTACTGTTACTGACTGGGCAGACAAATTGACAAAACATTAAAATCAAGCAATATTTTTAAATTGTGGAGTCTGTTAGCAAGGAACGATAAATAATACACTATTTAAAATACTAAGAAATAACATATCAAAAGTATAAGCATTCTGGGCAACATCAACAGCATTCCTATGAATACTGACTAGTGCAACATAAGTTAAAATTATTTCCTAAAGATAAAGGGCCATGAATACAAGCCATCCCAAGTTGGATTACTTAATTTCACCAATGGCTCAAAATTTAATCCCTACCTCATGGGTGATTAGATATATAATGTACAGATGGTGGAAGAGTGAAGGGAGGGTCAAAGGAAGAGTGAAGAGAGAGTGAAAGGAAGAGTGAAGAGAGAGTGAAGAGGGTGAAAAAAACACACAGAAACGGATCAAGGAAGCGAAACGGTGCTGATGGGAGAATGAGGTGGGGAGAGTGAAAGAGGTGTTGATACTGAAGAGTGAAGAGCGTGGTGGCAGGAAAGGGAAAGTGCAAGGAAAGCGAGCAAGGAAAGTGAAAGGAATAAGGGGGAGAGTGAAGGGGGTGAGGGAGGTAAGGGTCTGGCATCAATCAATAGGCGAAAAGGCGATGGACTCCAAATTGAATATTGCCATGATTATTAACCCCTTTCTAAAATCTCCTGTTATTTTTATTTATTTATTTCTTTTTGCTATTCCATTAAAAAAAACGGGACCGTAAAAACAACAAAGAAAAAATAGAGAAAAACTGACAAGCCTGAAAAATAACCTTTAAACTAATTTATCGCCAGACTGATGTGATTAATTTCATCGCTAGATGAGAGCGACTCTGAAGAGAGAGAAGAGAGAGATGCGAGAGAGATGAGATATGAGAGAGAGAGAGAGAGAGAGAGAGAGAGAGAGAGAGAGAGAGAGAGAGAAAGTTGCAAATTTCTGGTATATATATTTTCAAGACTGAAAATCCAGTCAAGTAATGTTATATGAGAGAGAGAGAGAGAGAGAGAGAGAGAGAGAGAGAGAGAGAGAGAGAGAGAGAGAGACTACTACTTTAAGGCTTCCTCCTCTCGTGTAATAAATACAACATTTAGCGAAATTTTAAAAGGGGATATATATATATATTATATATACTATATAATAGAACATATTATATATTATATTTATATAGATTATATATTAAATATTATATATATGTATATATATATATATATATATATATAATATATATAATTATAATGCATATGTATATGTGTATATATATATATATATATATATATATATATATTATATATATATATATATATATATATAACACACCAAATTAACATTCGATCAGCATCGTCATTAATCATAATCGTCAAATTTACTTCAGTTCCCACTCTTCTTCCCCTTTCTCTTCCTTTTATTCTTATCTATGAAAAGGCCCAAGGAAACAAGAAAAAAAGGAAAAATTGGAGACTAAGCAAGTATCGATAAGTACACGCCTCTAAGAAGAAAACAGAAAATGAGAGAAGATTGAAAACTTGGATATAAACAAGAGCTTGACTGGTCTGGTGTATTTACCACAGATACATAGAATATATTACACAACACACACACACACACACACACCACACACACATATATATTTATATATATATATATATATACACACACAACGTATTAATATATGTATATATTATTATATATATATATATATATATATATATATATATATAGATATATATATTATAGCACAATTTACATGTCACCACAAACAAAGGTACAAAACTCCAAAACACCAAAACAACTCAACGCAAGATGACACCCTTTCAAGAACGAAAATTCCTTGCTTGACACAAACATTTCCAAGAAAGTTTTTTCCAGCCCCTAAGCCACACGCCCCCCCCCCCCCCCCCACCCCCACCCCCACCAAACTCCCCCATCATCTCCCGAGCTGAACTCTGACAAACGGAAAAGTACAGAGTGCCGTCTGCTATCTTTCCATTTGGTCGCAGTCTGTACATTTTGGTCCATCCATCTTGGTCGTGGTCTGAACATTTCAGTTCATCTATCTTGGTCGTGGTCGGTGTATTTTGGTCCATCCATCTTGGTCGTGGTCTGTCTATTATGGTCCATCCATCTCGGTCGTGGTCTGTACATTTTGGTCCATCCATCTCGGTTGCGATATGTACATCTTGGTCCATCCATCTTAGTCGTGGTCTGTACAACTTGGTCCATCCATCCTGGTCGTGGTTTGTACATCTTGGTCCATCCATCTTCCTCGGCTTTACGAGACAAACAAGCCTCCTTTACTCTTACTGACATCTATATTTTCCATCTCTGGGTTTTGAGCGGCTGAGCAGAGGTGACCCTTTACAGATACGGTTAATGAACAACACAACGGGCCTCTTGCCTGAATTGGGAGTAACCTTTTTCTTGAGTAAGGGGAAGACTTATCAGGTTATATTTTACTTTAACTGACGATGAAGTTAATCTAATTCTGATGCTCTGATAAAAATAACTGTGGTTTAATACTGAAGCTTTTGTGTAATTCTGTTATTCTGATAAGAATAACTGTGGTTTTATTAATACTGAAGTCGCAACTGATTTTAACTGCGAATGAAGTTACAGATAAAACTTTGACTAACAATAGATACAAATCATTTTGAAGAAAGGGGAGAGTAAAGAAAACAGAGAATGGCTCTTGCCATCGACTTTGACTCAAAGACTAGACTAATTACTGTAATACTACATTCATTACTATATCAATCACAACAAACACCTTTTCTTGACTTAAAAATGCCATAAATTAAATTAGTAAGGAATAATTTACAAATAGTAAATGAAAATACAGCCCATACGATCGAGATCCAAATCAACACGTATCTGCCCTCCACAAAGCACATCATCGTCGAGGCATCGCAGATAAGCCAAAGTCATCCAGAAGGTATGCCCTTATCATTTTCAGTTGTTCATTCATCTTATCTGACAATCAGACAGGATATCTCCACTAAGCCGTGTCAATACCGCAGTTAACAATAACCAGATATTTCCTTTCTTGAGTTTCATAATCGCTCTCTCGGAATGTGTCATCAGTTTTGATGAGCGACGGGCTACGTATGCACGATTTCCTTTCATGTTTATTGAGTATCTTTTTAGTTTCCGTGAAAAAATAAATAAATAAAAACTATTGTGACGACTTTGTCTGTCCGTCCGGACTTTTTCAGTCCGCTCGCAAGATCTTAAAAACTACAGAGGCCAGAGGGCTACAATTTGGTGTGTTGATCATCCACCTCCAATCATTAGATATACCATATTGCAGTCCTGTAGCCTCAGTAGTGTTTATTTTACTTGAGGTTAAATTTAGCCATACTCTGCGTCTGGCCACGCTATAGGACAGGTCACCGCATTATACACTCTACAGAAAACTGAATTGCGCCCATTTTTTTACTTGTCTCCTATTTTTTTTATTGTTTGCATAACTTCATAACGAGATACATTACTAAGTGACTGTTCACTGCTTGGAGAAGCAAAATCTCTTCATCTTCCTCCAAAGGTAATTTCACGATTACTTATAAACAAAAAATAAATAAATAAATAAATAAAACATTCAGTTTCTGCTACAGTTCAAATCATCACTCCAGCTAAAATAACTATGATTACTTTTTCTTTTTCTATTATTGCAATCACATCACGAACGTCAAGAGGAACACGACGTCGCAGCATCTCGCCGTCATGGGAAACGGAGATAAAAATGTCACCACAAAGGATTTCTCTCTGACATCTTCTTCTTGGTCCGAGACTCGACTCCTAGTCCCCCCTCCCGCTGGCTGGCTGGCTGAAATGGCTTTCAGGAGGGGAAAAAAAGAATTCACCATTTCTCTGACGTCTTCCAAAAGGGGAAAGAGAGAGAGAGAGAGAGAGAGAGAGAGAGAGAGAGAGAGAGAGGGGTGCTCTGGACGTGTGCTTGAGCAAATGTTTTTTGATGAGCATGTCGTGAGCTGAATCGGTGTAAACAACAGCAATGTTATTGTTTGTGAAGGGGGGGGGGGAAGAAGGGGGGGTGGGGGGGGGTGTCCCCCTCTCCAAAGTTCGTTTTAAAGTAGCAATTAAATCTTGAAAATCCTCAATCGGAAAGAAATCAATCTGACCCGACATACAATGGCATCAACGAAAAAGGATGCTACAAATATTTTTAAAAAAATTAACGACCATGAAAGGAATTGCTGGCAGCGCTTCGTCAAATCGAACACAAAATTTGTTTGAAGAAGAACTGTCAGCTCAAATCCTTCATACGCTCATGACAAATGATCCACTTCATTCAACTGGCATAGCCTCAATAACGGGAAAGTGCCCATTTGCGCCATAAAACTCGGTGCAAACTGGCTAATCCGACAAATGCCTGAATAGATGAATGAATTCGTTGCTAATACATATTGGTATCTCTAATAAAACAAGTCTTTGACGAGATAAAACCACAACATAAATTTAACAGACGAAACCAAATAAAAAAAAAACGGAGGAAATTAAATTTTATAAAAACAAACCCGAGGAAATTAAATTTTATAAAAACAAACCCGAGGAAATTAAATTTTATAAAAACAAACCCGAGGAAATTAAATTTTATAAAAACAAACCCGAGGAAATTAAATTTTATAAAAACAAACCCGAGGAAATTAAATTTTATAAAAACAAACCCGAGGAAATTAAATTTCATAAAAACAAACCCAAGGAAATTCAATTTTATAATCTATGAAACGAAACAAAAATAAAAAACTGTCCAGATCGAAAGAAGCACAGCGCCTTTCATTTCCGTCATC
>NC_061096.1:32230467-32242967 GCF_015104395.2 Macrobrachium nipponense
TCCCTTGTCTTTTGTCAATTTACGAACGTCAATCCGCATTGAAACGCAATCTTCATCTTCGGAGAATCCTCCAGGCAATCTATTATATCTAAAGCCACAAAAGAATAATTAGGAGTAAACATTACTACAGCAAAGAGAAAAACAATAATAACAACAGTAATAATGACGCTAAATACCAAAGGGCAGAAGCTCTTCAAGCCAGTCTCCTCCAAATCTGAAACCAAGCTGGTTAATTTTCATTCATATACTAACTAATCCCTCACACCCTGTGTAAAGTTTTTCGTGAATTAATGCTATCATTTACATACAGACAGAAGATGGAGTGAATCCTGCATATCCTTTTGAATAGCAGTTAAATGACAGGAAAATAATTATATAGAAAAACACTATTATTTCTCTAAGAGAAAAAATACTATAATGTTATGTTACCTAATAAAACGAGCCCATAAAAAAGCCAAAATATAGAGAAAATGGTATATTTCAGAGACTGCTGTCTCTCTCTTCATCTACCTGAAGAGAGATCCAGCAGTCTCCGAAATATAGTAGTTTCCCTCTATATTTTGGCGTTTTTATGGGCTCCTTTTATTAGATGGAGTTCTGTTGTACAGAACATTTTTACCAGTCATCTTATCTTATGTTTAAGTTGTGAACAACAAACCGAACTACACTTACACGATCGTCTTTCTGAATGACGACGATGGAGTATTTATCTGCAGTTCAATGTTCCATGAAAACCAGAGAAAACCAGAAAACTAGAAAACGAGGAACGGTTCGATTTCCGATAAAAAGACAAGACAAACACGAACACATTGCGCCACAACCTCTTCGTCTACAGAAATATATGAAGCCTTCTCGTCGAAAGGGACGATACCCTCGACCACTGCTACTACTATTATTAAGAATACTTCTACCATCGCCATTACTACTACTACTACTACCATCAGCACCACCACCACCACCACCACTACTACTACTTTACCATCAATACTACTAATACTATTATGGCTACTACTACCATCACCACTACCATTACTACTATTACGACAAATACTATCATAACCACTACCACTAACTACAATTACAACTACTACTACTATCACCGCCACTCTACTATTCCTACTATTAAGACTACTACTATCACCACTACTACTACTACTACTATCACGACTACTACTACCATCACCATTACTACTAGTACTATTACTACCACTACTACTTCCTAGAAATCTGTAAGACCATCATCACCACCATCCCCAAAACAAGTAAGAACTCCCACTACCACCCTCCCCCAACCTTACCCCTAGCCCGAGAGGGAGAGGGTAGACGAGTTAGGGAGGAGAGGGGGGAGAAGAACAGGAGGGAATCGAGGAAAAGATTTTTACCCTCTATAATGAATTTCTTGCAGTGGATCTTGCTCACTTAAAGGTGTTAGCCTGAATCCCTCTCCCTATCCGCTAACTCATCTCCTCGGTAATAGGGAGGGAGGGAGGGAGGGAGGGAGGAGGGCGTCCAGGGACCTCGAGGTATTTATAGGTGAGAGGTGGGGGAAGCGGGGAAGGGAGGGAGAGGGCTACCCCCAGGCTACCATTCACGGGACTTGATCATTCTGGCAATTCAAAAT
The DNA here is from genome assembly GCF_015104395.2 of Macrobrachium nipponense. Classification (NCBI taxonomy): domain Eukaryota; kingdom Metazoa; phylum Arthropoda; class Malacostraca; order Decapoda; family Palaemonidae; genus Macrobrachium; species Macrobrachium nipponense. The sequence continues at coordinate 32,232,089 of NC_061096.1, forward strand.
CGTTACGCGAATAAAGAATTGCAAGGGAATTGCTTTCGCTTGTTTTGGTTTCAAGATATTTCTTTTTCAATTTTCATATAGGGCTCTAAAACTGAACGTGATGCTTTTATTTAATTGATAATTTATTGTAAAATGGACTTTATCTTCATGCTGTGTCTTATGTTCAACTCACATTAACTATAGTAGATTCACATGAACTGTGTGTCTGATGTCTTGGCCCGTCCCTTACGACGCTCCTGATTAGCTGCTGATAAGCCAATCACAGGGCTGGAAACTTTCAGTCTCTCACAAGAGTTTACATAGGCAGGATGTGTGTTCAACCTCTCCTGACGGATACGTTTGAAAGACGTATCCCTCAGGAGAGGTGGAACATACATCCTGCCAATGCGAACTCTCTCGAGAGAATGAGAGTTTCCAGCCCTGTGATTGGCTTATCAGCAGGTAATCAGGAGCGTCGTAAGGGATTGGCCTAGACATCAGATGCACGGTTGATGTGAATCTACTATAGCAAAGGTTCCAGACGTACGGATGTGATATAAGTAAAGTATTTATGATTGAATTCGATTTTAACTCTACACAATGTTTCACCAATCCGCTTCCCTTCTTTTTTAATCTGACGCAATTTTCTTCACATTTCGGCGTGAAGGACCTGGTCCGTTATTCCGGATAAGAACTGGAATGTCTAAAGCAATTTCCTTCCTAGATCCACCACAGACTAATGATCAAAACTAACACTGCGCAGAGATGGGATAGGAAATGAGTTGAATGTGAACGTAATCAAAAATGAAAATATGTGATGGAACGTCTTGAAAAAAAGAAAGGAAAAAAAAGTACTTGCAAACCAGCCTCATATCACCAGACACCGTCCCGAGATCGATTCCGTTTGAGGGAAATTAATTAAGCACTTTACTCGATTGAGATCCGAGGAAAGGCTCTCTCTCTCTCTCTCTCTCTCAGAAAACGCAACTGTACATATTAACTGAAGATGAAGATACGCGAAACAGGGAAATTACATCAAATAAATTAGGCATAGAATGCATGGAGACGCAGAATCTAAGCAAGAAACTTTATTATACATATGTGTATGTATGCATACATATACGGGTATGCAACTGTGATAGCCACAATGCCCTCTTAACTTCTTGAATTCTTTGCTCTTTATTTGGATACGCTTGTCACTACAAAAGCCTGAAGATCCAAGTTCAAAGAAATTTGAAGAAATCGTGATGTCTGGTACCGGGAAACGAACCCAGGTCCCATAATCATAAGGAGGTCACGTTGCCGACCCGACTTTCTCGTGGTCAGGTCGGCAACGTGACCGCTTTGTGATTATGGAACCTGGGTTCGTTTCCCGGTACCGGACATCACTATTTCTTCAAAGAATTTCTTTGAACTTGGATCTTCAGGCTTTGTAGTGACAAGCGTATCCAAAAGAGCAAAGAATTCTAAAAGTTAATAGGGCATTGTGGCTATTACATTTCCATAAGTATCTGGTAAAAAAAATTACCAGAAGATTCTACATATATATACGAGTATGTATATGTATATAATATGTGTATAAGTGAGTGTATGTATGTGAATTTTTACCGTCAGCCCTTAACATTTAAGTAGAAGGCTCTTTGCCGAAAGAACATGGTTTAACAATAAAGGCAAAATATTATTTTTTCATAATGTTTGTGTGCAATCATGCCCCTTGATATAGAAGAAGGATGACCCACCTATGTTTCACCCAGAGCAACTCATGTGGAGTCATGCACAGGGCAAATCCTGGATCTATTTACGCACAAGCAAGAAGGCACTCCGCCGGGCAGGGCATCTTTACCGAGCCAATGACAATCGCTGTCGAGAGAAAATACTGTCAGGAAAACACACACAGGGCCGAGGAGGAGAAGTTGGAAGACCTCTTTGACGCTCCTCCTTAGCCTCTGTGAAGTGTGATCTATGGCGATGTGTCAAGAAAGGATGGGGACAGGAGTCTCTGGAGGCCGAGAGTCTGAGAGGGCCAACGTATTGGTGGAGGGGGGGGGGTGGGGGGGGGGGGGGGGGGGGGAGGAGGAGGAGGGACTTTAGTTCTTTACATGCCATGTGCAGTGATGCCCCTTGGATCTACAGTAGTACGTGTGTATATGTATCTGTATGTATATATGATATATATTATAATATAATATATATATATATACGTATATATATAATATAATATATATATATATATATATATCTATATATATATATATATATAGAAAGAGAGAGGAGAGAGAGAGAGAGAGAGAGCCAACTTAAATGTAAGAGAGGGAACATAAGAATACTTTCTCATGCTAAAATAAATTCTTAACGGTCAGCAGCTTCCTTAAGTTTATTTTTCATTCATATTTCATTATGTTGTAAGAGAGAGAGAGAGAGAGAGAGAGAGAGAGAGAGAGAGAGAGAGAGAGAGAGAGCTAGCGTAGCTGCTTGACTCATAAATTTCCTTAATTAGCTATTAGGCATGGATAATTTATGCTTGTTTAAGCTAAGTGCAGGATTTACGACTGAAGACTTTTCAACGCAAAACAAACTTCAGATATAAATGAATCCGTACCAATTAAGCTGATCTCATAGGTACGCTTACTTCAAAGAAGACACGCGCGCGCGCACACACACACGCACACATATATATACACATACATACATATCATACATACATACACACACACATATATATATATATATATATACATATATAATATATATATATATATATATATACACATAAATAATCATACATCCACACATTATATGTGTATATATATATATATATATATATATATATATATATATATATACATATATATGTATATATATATATTTCTATAGGGCTACATATATATCTACAAATGTACCAAGAATAACAGTTCAACAACTTCATAAACAGTTCCCCTCCCAGGAATAATTGTTCATTGCACATCCCCATACCAATCGTTCCAGTAACCCATCCATCAATCTTAACGACAACCGATTCATTCGAAGAAAAGGTCATGTCCCTTCTGAAGGGGCACCTGTGGAATGCCCCGCGTCCTCGGCTTAAGTGATCAGAAAAGTGGCTATAAAGAACATAAGTGCACAAGGAAAAAAGCAGTCAGTCTCTCTCTCTCTCTCTCTCTCTCTCTCTCTCTCTCTCTCTCTCTCTCTCTCTCTCTCTCTCTCTCTCTCTCTCTGCGAACTTCAACTTTTTTTATTTCTCCTTCACTTAGTATTCATTGGTAAAACTGGACTAGGCTCTCTCTCTCTCTCTCTCTCTCTCTCTCTCTCTCTCTCTCTCTCTCTCTCTCTCTAAGAGCTTCAACTATTTTTATTTCTCCATTTTATATTTATTTTTAAAACTAGAGTAGGCTCTCTCTCTCTCTCTGTTTTTTTTCCCCGTCAGGTTTTAATTAAGCTTTCCACGAATGCTCGCCGTCTAATCACAAAGATGCAAAGCCATACTTATATAGAAAAATAAAAATTTTTATAAGCAAAGTTGATATGAGAGAGAGAGAGAGAGAGAGAGAGAGAGAGAGAGAGAGAGAGAGAGAGAGAGAGAGAGCCAACTTTATCTCCAAACAAAAAAATAAATAAATAAAAAAGACACTGAAAGGTTTCTCATCAACTCGGCGATCAAAGAAAGTCATCTCTACGTTATATTTTCAGGACTAAAAAATAAATAAAAATAAAAAGTAAAAAAAAAATGGGTCAAAGACATGTGACGAGCGCACTGCCTCCAGTAAAAATGTAGAGAGAGAGAGAGAGAGAGAGAGAGAGAGAAGAGAGAGAGAGATTGTGCACAGGTTTGTGATCTGTCACTGGTACAATTCCCAGCTTTAAGCAAGCCATACATGTACAGGACTGACACGCTGATTTTACCGAGATTGGTATGAATCGGCCAATCTTTTTCGTGTATGTGTGTGTGTGTGTGTGTGTGTGTGTGTGTGTGACAAACCCGGCGAGACTGAAAGGAACACGGCCACTGCACATTAACCCTGTATCTCAAAATAAGTCCATAAACTGAGAGAGAGAGAGTACTGACGGTCACCGACCGCTCTAGAAATGAGAGTAAGATAAACAAGAATACTTCTCGCAAAATAGAAAAAAAAAAAAAAAAATTACTGATACAAGAAATACGAGACCGTCTGGTTTTGTTGTAAGGATAACATTATATGACAGCTGTCATGCTCGCAAGCCATTACTTTTATTCGACATTGTTTTGGTCCTGGTAACTATAAGCCACAATATCTATCACCGGAAAAGAGGCTTTACGAATATACCATCGAGGAGATCGTAACGTAAGTAATGTCAACCTAAAAAAAGAAAAAAAAAATGCGCAGAGGTTTCTTCGGCGCAAACGAGTTTCTGTACAGCGTTTAATGCTGTATGAGCCATGGCCCATGAATAGTTCAGCCGCGGCCCTGTTGTGGCCTGTCCTGTAGCGCTGCCAAACATACGACCATGCCTAACTTTGAACTAAGAGAAAATAAACACTGCCGAGGCTTGAGTGCTACAATTTGGCATGTTTGATGATTGGAGGGTGGATGACCAACATACCAATTTGCAGCCCACTAACCTCAGTAGCTTTTCAGAACTGAGGGCGGACAAAAAAGTGGGGTGGACGGACAGACAAAGCAGTCACGACAGTTTTCTTTCACAGAAGACTCAAAGTTCAATTGATGCGAAAACGACATGAACTGCAGTCAAAACAGACGCATCGGTCTGACAATCCACGAATACAGATTATGGCGGGAAGACCAAGTCCAAAACACGACCAAATGGGTGTCATGGTAATGTTACGTCAAAGGAAATATTTCGGCGAGTCTTCAGCAGACATCAGATCGCAGTTTCCGTTTTATTCGTTTCTGTGAACTGACGTCGCAACGACTAGGGTCACAGATGTCTTGTTTTATCCAAAAATCATTTATCTCAACTCACATCTCCAAAACGATTGTCACCAACAACGATTAGAAAAATAAACTAATAATATAAAAAATGACACATAACACTGATATAAATTAAATAATATCCGACCATTCAAATAAAATCAAGAAACACCGACTAAAAAGAGACTGTACGATAAACCCACAAGAACTCGCGAACCTTCCTTTGACGAAGTATAACAATCTATCCATTCTTCCAGGGACGTACTGTATTGTACCGCATAAGAAAACGCAGTTCAATCATCGCCAAACTGGCGAATGAAAACAAAATCAACGCCAAGAACACACCTCAAGACAGACGTAATGGACGTAACCTCCAAGACAATCCTGATATCGAGACACGGGCTTCTTTCCCGGAATGTGTACAGAGAAAACATATCCGATTCTGTGATTAAGAGCTGCAGATTGACCCACCTGGAGAAGAGAGAGAGAGAGAGAGAGAGAGAGAGAGAGAGAGAGAGAGAGAGAATATTTCTAGTTACAATGAGAGGTAGTTTATGGTGATAGTTGAGAGAGAGAGAGAGAGAGAGAGAGAGAGAGAGAGAGAGAGAGAGAGAGAGAGAGAGAGAGAGAGACTATATTTCTAGTTACAGAGAGAGAATATTTATAGATACAAACAGAGGTAGTCTATTAAATTAGTTAGAGAGAGAGAGAGAGAGAGACCGTGTTCACGCCACTTCCACGGCAAATCCACAAGGCATCCCTCTGTTTGAACTCAATTAAGATAAGCTTAAGTACCTGCATGAAATGAGTGTTCTCCTTCCTTCAACAGAGGAGCCTTTGTATTCAACTAAAATGACTGGGAGGTAGAAAGGAGCCCAATCGGTCGTTATTGTGGTCTAATTAATACCTGTAGATATTTCTTATTACATTCCTCTTCCTATAATGCAAACATTCCCTGAGTTTACATTTACCAATACATCACTATTACTACACTCAATTTTTATTATTACTATCATTATTATTATTATTACTACTATCATTATTATTATTATCAACGTATATTTCGTGTACTGTATTTTATCTACCTTGCTTATCTCTATAAGGGGCTGACCTGAAATAAACAATATTATCATTATTATTATAAGTGAAATCTTAAAAATGCACGATATATTGCCACCTATCGAAGAACAGGTTAACCAACTATGGGTTTATGAATCCAAGAATATATTTTATTTAACCCCTCTAACCGCGAAACGAAAATGAAGTCCCACACAAAAATATAAGAATGAATGTTAATCCCCGTTCCCCTGAGACTCGAAAAACCCACGTATTATCTGACGGATGTAAGCTGATCTCAGCAAAACATTTTTCGAAAATTTCCTGGCTTAGGTCCCCGGCATATAATAAATTCTATGAACGTTATCAGACTTAGCCAATCTAGAGAGAGAGAGAGAGAGAGAGAGAGAGAGAGAGAGAGAGAGAGAGAGAGAGAGACCTTACGGCGATGTGATAAGAATTAATTTACGAAGGAGTCTTTCAACAAACATGGTTCGGGAAACCGCAACTATTAAAATAAAAAAAAATAAAAAAAAATAGGCCTATGAAAACCAATAGTTTTCTAGTCAACCCAAAATAAAAGGAGACGGAGGATATAACGAATTTTTTCAGTGTAAAAGTTTAAAAATCAATTTTTTTTAAACTTCTGAGTGTAGGTTAATATATAATACAGTACTAGTGACTATTTAATTATTAGCTAAACTTATGCTAATAACATTTATAGTAAAAAAATAATCCTTTGTTGTATTCAAAGTTTCAAGTGTATATCACTAACTTTCAGTCAACAGACAGCGATTATCCTGCCAAAGAGGGAGGAACATGACCGTAGACATTCACAACTCTGCATGAAAACAGACGTACCAACACGAAATAACAGACGTACCAACATAAAACACAGGCGTACCAACACGAAACAACGCGAAATAACAGGCGTACCAACATGGCGACCCCTTCCTCCTCCCAAACCACATATGCTTGATGTATCTCAGCTCTGTATCAGTAATCTTCTGCCGGTTTCAAAACCAATTTCTTTTCCAAAATGGAAACTGTCACAGAAACTGATTAGAGTGAACCAACATTTGCAACAGAAGTCGAAACGGAGGATTCGTAGGTTTACACGGATGGTTTACCTCCCGACACGCCAGCCTCCACACAATTCAAATAATATTTAAAGAATACCAGAAGAATTAAGAGATAAAACGAAACTATGAATTTTCATTGTATGATCACTTAATATGCATGGAATAACTTTGTAAGTTTCATCTTTTCAGTCACCACAATTATAATCGCTGCAAAGATATTGCCAAATAAATTTGACTTGACAGGTGTAAAGTGTCCTCAGAATAAACAAATTGGACATCGTGTATGCAATTAAGCGAGGATGTTATAGACGATGCATGAAAAATTAAGAAAATATTCAACTTGCATTTCAAAAACTGCTGATGAAATCAAGGAATTGGAGGAGGTAGGGAGTTAATCCTAGTAAAAAGTTAAAGTTATAATCCACCTTTGGAGTCCGGCAAAATGCAAACTACTAACGAAGTAAATAAAACTACCGTCAGCCTCCCATGAGAGACGATTCTACAACAAAGTTTGGGAGAGGACGACCAAATCTTTATTTCAGAATGGACGAGTGGAGACGAGAAGCGTGGCTACCGGAACTACGATTCTTTTGACGAACTTCAAAAGTACAAAGTTGAGGAAAAATGGGAACTAGATTTTATACCAGTATGTTATAAACCTACCGTCAAACAATGAAGAGTATTAATATTATATTACATTATTATTATTATTACTATTATTATTATTATTATTATTATTATCATCAAAATTTTATAAACAAAACAATACATTAACATCCATAAAAGAATAGGTCAGCCACTTAAGAATAAGTCAATAGATTAAAACTCTACTTGTTACTTGTAAAAATGTGCTGTATTCAAAATTATCTAAGTTGGACAAATTTAACAACATGCAGTCTATGCAATAATGAAATACAGAGAGAGAGAGAGAGAGAGAGAGAGAGAGAGAGAGAGAGAGAGAGAGAGAGAGAGAGAGAGCAAAACTTCCTTAAAAGATCGCTCAATATCCTACCAGTTCATCAAACCTCACACATTCAAAGGATGAAGGAAGGCCAAGATTAATACTACTGAATAAGCGTGATTCATTGCCATACACTCGGATATCTCTCTCTCTCTCTCTCTCTCTCTCTCTCTCTCTCTCTCTCTCTCTCTCTCATGCAAACAATTTCTCGATATTCAATGCACGAGGTCATGGCAAAATGACCACTACAGGATGTTCGTGATCCACTGCCATACAGTCGGATCTCTCTCTCTCTCTCTCTCTCTCTCTCTCTCTCTCTCTCTCTCTCTCTCTCTCTCTCACCAGTGAATAACACGACTAATGCCCTCTGAATCCGTCCCATCTCGCCCAATACGACTCGACTTTGCAGAAGCTCATTGATTTCCAATGCAAACTCTCCTCCACCTCCTCCTTGTTCCCCATAGTCCGGATCCTGCCAGGGGATTCCCCGGATTGCATCGCAAATTTCAATAATATTGCTCAGTTTGGCTTTAATGACAGGCGTCGCGAACTACAATTGCGTTCATCGACTTGGTTGTAAATCATTTAGATTTTTTAAAAATTTTTGTTGTAAATAAACCTGGTTTTTTAAATTTTTGGGTGTGAATAATTCGTTTTTTAAAAATTTTGGTTGTAAATAATTCCATTTTTAAAATTTCGGCGGTTAGTAATTCAGATTTCTAAATATGTTAGTCGTAAATTCAGATTTTTGCAAAATTTTCGTTGTGAATAATTCAATTTGTACACATTTTGGCTGTAAATAATGCACATTTAGAAAAATGTTGGTTGTGAATAATTTCAATTTTAAAAACATTGGTTGTAAATCATTCAATTTTTAAAAATGTTGGTTGCAAAATCATTCAGATTTTTTTTACATTTTGATTGCAAATAATTCAATTTTTAAAAAAGTGGGATGTAAATCATTCATTCAGATTTTTAAAAATGTTGGTTGTAAATCATTCAATTGTTTAAAATGTTGGTTGTAAATCACATATTTTTTTAAAATGTTGGTTGTAAATCACTCAGATTTTTTAAAATGTTGGTTGCAAATCATTCAGATTTTCAAAAATTTTGGTTGTAAATCATTCAGATTTTTTTTAAATGTTGGCTGCAAATCATTCAGATTTATTAAATGTTGGTTGTACATCACTCATATTTTTTTAAATATTGGTTGCAAATCATTCAGATTTTTAAACATATTGGTTGTAAATGATTCAGATTTTAAAAAATTAACTAAAATCTTGGAACTTCACACAAATAATCACTCATTCCTTGAATCTTTGATAATACTTTCACTGACACCTACAGATAAGATTGCATATCACATGAATATAATCTGCAGTTCCTAATAAACTGAAAAAAAGACTGGGACGCGGAAGGCGGAAAAATAAATCTAAGTATAGTTTTATGACATCCTGAAGAACATGATAATCCCAAGAAATTGTGCAACTTAAAATAAAAATAAAGTAGGAAACATACAGCAATTTTTGAAGAAAAAAAAAATCGATATACCACTTTAATAGACATCAATACGAATGACAAGGGGAGAGAGAGAGAGAGGAAGAGAGAGAGAGAGAGAGAGAGAGATGAGAGAGAGGGGGGGGTGGGGGGGGGGTGAGAGAGAGAGAGAGAGAGAGAGAGACTGCTCTAATTCTGAATCACGGTACCTGGTTCTCTTAATGCCAAGCGCTCACGATCTCAACATACCTGGAAAATGAGAAATTGCCGATTACATACACAGATAACATGATGCCACTGGGAAACCGAATAAATCAACTTAAACTAAGGCACTTTTTATTAAACTATATCCTATAATATATATATATATATCTATATATATATATATATATATATATATATATAATGTGAACATATAAAACATGTACAATTGTATACACATACGTTCACTCATGCGTCCGAGAGAGAGAGAGAGAGAGTGGAAGGGTTCTTGTCCCCAAAGAAACGGATATCCCTTCTCCAAATACTAAGCTGAAAAGCGTCCAACACGACGAGTGTCACACTAACGGCCCCCGAAGAAGGGTTTCCTTAACCCCTAATCTCTCTGATCAGACGTAGTGAGCACGTACACAGACATACACACATACACATGCACAAACATACACACACAAACACAGACCTATGCCCATTATACCATACTTCATCAAATGATAAATTGATTTTATTGTTTAGTGATTCGTTAAATCGAGTTAGAACTTCGTTTACACTTATGAACAATGTTTCATACATAATGAATGAAGTTTTCGTGTCTTAATGACTTCTTGAACTTTGCAAATGCAAATGATAACATACATTTTCAAAGTTCTTATGTACCAAGGTCTAGGGAATATACTCTCTAGACCTTCATACGTACTTTCGTGTTCCTCCATTCTGGGACTTTGGCAAGCCATTAGCGTGACATTTCTCGTGACCGTGTCAAAACACCGAGATCATCTTACTCAGGAAGATGGGACATCAAAACAACAGCTACAATGACAATAATAAACAAGTGAAAAATGCGCCGAAGTGTCTTCGTTGCAATCGAGTTTTGGTGCAGCGTACAATGCTGTATGAAATACTCAGCCGTGACCCATGAAACTCTCAGCCGCGGCCCATGAAACTTTCAGCCAAAGCCCATGAAACTTTCAGTCACCACCCATGAAACTTTTAGCCACGGGCCATGAAACTCTCAGCTGCGGCTCGTGAAACTTTCAGCAACGGCCCATGAAACTTTCCGCCACGGCCCAAGAAACTTTCAGCCACGGTCCCCGGTGGTGGCCTGTGTTGTTGGCAACTACAGCGGGGCCAGACGCACGGTCACGGCTCACTTTAACATTTAATAACATATAGATTGCTGA
>NC_061096.1:32245467-32282967 GCF_015104395.2 Macrobrachium nipponense
ATAATAATAATAATAATAATAATAATATATTTTGGAAAAAAGACCGTCTTTTAAACAAATTCTGATGAATGAAATGGCAAGAATTCAGCGAATTAATCTTATATATTATCTTTTCTATTTTTCTTATTACTCGCTTTTCTGGCTCAGCGATACCTTTTAATAATTGGCCGATATTCATATTCAGATTTCTCCCAATATGAATATTGGCCAAGTAATGAGAAAAATAAAAGAGATATGTAAGATTAATTCGCTGAATTCTGCCATTTTATTCAACAGAATAATAATAATAATAATAATAATAATAATAATAATAATAATAATATAATAATAATATAAAGCAAACAAATATACGTAACATTCACATAAACCACAAGACGCAAAGACACAATTCACGAAAACCCGGTTAAAGACGCAGAACGACATCCAAACCGAACGAGCATAATAATTTCAAAGACAAATAAATAAAGGACGAATTTACAAAAACACAAACAAAAGCAAAAATTTATAACTTCCTCACCCAATCCGGTTCTTTTTCACTTCCTCTACCTCTTCCCAACAACGAAGTCTCACCTCTCTCTCTCTCTCTCTCTCTCTCTCTCTCTCTCTCTCTCTCTCTCTCTCTCTCTCTCTCTCTCGCTATCCATCACTCTCACCCCACGAGGATATTGAGAAATGCCAACAGCATCATCCACTTGATGGTTTTCCATTCATCCCACATATTGGATGAAAAACGAATCCATCTCTGAAACAGAGAATCTGTTAAGAGATGTGTCTGAGAGGTATGAGAACGTCTGGCAAAAAAGAAGAAAAAAAAGTGGGCGGGGAGAGTTCCTACGCCAGTGTCTTTGATGAATTCTGCAGTACGTGCAGAAATAGATCTCTTATTTTACGAAGTGATTTCTTTGTCGTGAAAGAGAATGGAGTGGTGCTATTTTAAGCTTTCTACGTAAAGGGCGTAGCCAAGCCAAGGGCCTTTTCTCCCTTACTTTCTGGGTCGTCCTCGCGCACTTTATCTGGGAACTTTGCATTCTAACTATTTTTCTATTAGTTCTCTTTTTCTTATCACATGTCCACACCATCTCAGTTTACTGCCAACCACTGAGCAACGCATATCTAAATCTTCCTCACTGCCAACCATCGAACTACACATGTCTAAATCTTGCTCACTGCCAACCACTGAACAAAGCATGTCTAAATGCTTCCCCACTGCCAACCGCTGAACAAAGCATGTCTAAATCTTCCTCACTGCCAACCTTCGAACAACACATGTCTAAATTATCTTCACTGCCAACCACTGAACAACGCATATCTAAAACGTCCTCACTGCCAACCACTGAACAACGCATATTTAAAACGTCCTCACTGCCAACCACTGAACAAAACGTCAAAAACTTTCTCAAACATCCAAGAATTAAACAGAATAAAAATACACATAGACAAAAAATGTAGGTATACCTCGAAATAGTAGCTCCCAGGCTCTATCAACAGCACCTGAAATGTCAAGATCAATAGCTGGAAATCCCACAGATTCCAGGAGCGTTGACAACGAAAAGCGTGAAAAACAAATGACTCAGCAAACGGTTCGATCAGATTGGATGGTTTTACATAATCTAATTAATAACAATTCAAGTATTATCTTATACACCATACAACTCGGTATACTTCACGTGATATTTACGCAATTTCTAAGTAACTGATGAAATATCAACATTTTTGAAGGAAAACTGATCAGCTAGTTTGTTACTAGACAAATGTATTTTAAAGAATAAAAATGATCAGTCATCTGCTTCAAATGGAGAAGTGTAATTTGAACACACATTAAAACTTTACATCTATTAAAAAAATAGTTTTATACACGGTATTGTGTGACATGACTTTGTCAGAAAAAGAAAAAAATTCGATTAGAATCAAAATCGAAGCTACATGACAAATAGTCTCAACTGAGTCCATGCATCACACTAAACACTTAACATTATAACATCAATAAAATACAAGAGAAATACATGAAATTCATGCAATTCAGAGTGGGTTCCACACCGCCGACTTCATGACACCCTCTTCAAGATGAAAAATAAAATAAAAGCTGACATTAAAAAAAAAAAAAAAACCTTCCGGCTCGACTTCCGGTTAAAATAAAAGTTGGGCAAAAGGGAACGACCAGAAAATTAATATCTGCAGGCAGAAGGGCCACTTCTCCCAAGTATTGGCCCATCGTGGCACTTATGGACTCAAGGAAGAGATGCCCGGGAGGGAGGAGGGGACTTGGAGTAAGGGGGTAAAAGGAGGACGGGGAATTATGGAGGTGAGGGGAGGGAGTGGAGGAGTGGGGGAGAGGGGATATTGAACCAGATTGCCCATCTTTCCTCTTGGCTAAGCACCCTTGAGAGCCCTTTCCTCGAACTTCATATTAGCAAGCAAATCGAACGAGCGGAGGAAACTTGTCTACAATGCATTCAGGGTGAGCATCTATTAGCATTTTTAATAACGTATTGACAAAACGGTAAAATTTTGTGTAAGCAGTAAAATTAAGTGAAAGAGAAAATGCTGCCTTTTCAGACGTAGCTCTTTTCCTCATGGGGACAATAGCGCCATTCTTAACCGTTGAAAGTTTTGAACGAGAAAGTAATTCTAACAAACGATGGACATTTTCTTTTTTTCAAAGACGCCGAAGTTTGGGATAAAGTCATAATCTGCCTTCGTCCTTCATAATCCGTTAAAAATGAGCAACTTTACATCAAAATAAATTGATAGACACAACATCTAGGTTACTGACACCAAATTAATTGTGAATAATCTTTTTTTCCACCACTACCAATAACAATAATCAAATATGATCTACATTACCGTCGATAATTTTTCATAAGAAACAATAAAAAGTGTGCCAAAGCTCCTTCGGCACAATTGAAATTTATGTACAGCGTATAATGCTGAAACTTTCAGCCCCGACCCGGTGGTGGCCTGTCCTACAGCGCTGTCAGAAGCACGTTCTTCAATGAATTTAGCCCTAAATAAAAAAAAAAACCACAGAGGCTAGAGGGCTGCAATTTGGTATATTTGATGATTGGAAGGTGGATGATCAACATAACAATTTGTAGCCATCTAGCCATAGTAGTTTTTTAAGATCTGAGGGCGGACAGAAAAAATACGGCCGGACAGACAAATAGTCATCTCAGTAGCTTTCTTTTATAAAAAATTACAAAGAAAACGTGACTTAACGAAGTGCATTGTCAATAACTCCTACAGAGTTTGTGATATGGGTACCAATTCAACTTTGCTGCTTGATTCAGCTACCGTTTCTTCCCGACTACTGCCAGATCCTGGACTTCATCCATTGTTCTGATCAAATACGTTACCTAAGATCCCTACCTAAAATCATTTTTACATAAGAGACGGGACAAGGCGCGAACATTGAATTTACGGTTCTAAAGATCAGAAATAAATATTATACTCATTCTATTTTATTAAAACCCCTTTCCTATAAGGAATAGCCAGATAAAAACACAGAATTTCCGGTGGTAAAGGTCTTTCATAAACACATATTTAATTAAAGTCTTCCAGCGGATCGTGCGCAGCAAATGTTAGCATGATGGAGAACGTCGATGTTGATTTACTAAATAATTATAAAATTCCATCCGCAATGTAGTCGGTAATCCGGTGGTGCAATTTGAATGGAAACTACTCTACTGCTTTCTACCACTTTAAAAAAATAAAAATTTACAATTCTATTTTACGGGAGCAGGACGATGCATACTATTTAATCCTGGATGATCTAGATAATCCTAATGCTTCATGAATTTCCTTTAAGTATAATTTTATATGATATACACATATATACATACACACAGAATAACACATATATATATATATATATAGATATATATATAATATATATAGAGAGAGAGAGACGAAGAGAGAGAGAGAGAGAGAGAGAGAGAGAGAGAGAGAGAGAGAGACTCTGCATACATAAATATCCAAACACAAACACATATCAATTCGAACGAAGCTGGGACGTGATATCCTGTCCAAACAGACAGGCCTCAGCCCCTCTCGCCTAACCCTCCCAAAAAATGTTCAAATTCTACACACGTTTGCTCTCAAATTATTGCACTGACAGAACTGCGACCCTGATTTGACACCAAGCTATGATGGCATCATCTACGAGTGTTAAGAGAAAGCAGGGGTCTCAACAGACACGGGTGAAAAAAAAAATTACGCAATTTCGGGTCATAACTGCTTTCAACATACATAAAAATTGTTATTACCATTATCATAAGGGAAATTTAACAAGACTTCTGAAATATTATTATTATTTTATTATTTTTTTTTTTTTTTTTGCTCTATCACAGTCCTCCAATTCGACTGGGTGGTATTTATAGTGTGGGGTTCCGGGTTGCATCCTGCCTCCTTAGGAGGTCCTAATTACTTGTGCCGTCCGGATCACTCTTCGCATGAGTCTGGAGCTACTTCAGCCTCATGTGCCGTTTCCAGGATCACACTCTTCTGCATGAGTCCTGGAGCTACTTCAGCCATCTAGTTTTTCTAGATTCCTTTTCAGGGATCTTGGGATCGTACCTATGGCTCCTATGATTATGGGTACGATTTCCACTGGCATATCCCATGTCCTTCTTATTTCTATTTTCAGATCTTGATACTTATCCATTTTTTCCCTCTCTTTCTCTTCAACTCTGGTGTCCCATGGTATTTGCGACATCAATGAGTGATACTTTCTTCTTGACTTTGTCAATCAACGTCACGTCTGGTCTGTTTGCAACGTATCACCCTATCCGTTTCTGATACCATAGTCCCAGAGGATCTTTGCCTGATCGTTTTTCTATCACTCCCTCAGGTTGGTGCTCGTACCACTTATTACTGCAAGGTAGTTTGATGTTTCTTGCACAGGCTCCAGTGGAGGGCTTTTGCCACTGAATCATGCCTCTTTTTGTACTGGTTCTGTGCAAGTGCCGGGCATTCGCTTGCTATGTGGTTTATGGTTTCATTTTTCGTATTGCACTTCCTACATATGGAGAGATGTTATTTCCGTCTATCGTACTTTGAACATATCTGGTTCTTAGGGCCTGATCTTGTACCGCTGTATCATTCCTTCAGTTTCCTTCTTTACCTCTCCCCTCTGTAGCCATTGCCAATTGTCATCGCTGGCTAGTTCTTTAGTCGTCTCATTGTATTGTCCGTGCATTGGTTTGTTGTGTGGCCAGTCCCTCTGTTCTTTCTGTCTTTCATCCTGTCTCTGTATATTTCTCGGGTCTTCGTCTACTTTTATTAGTCCTTCTTCCCATGCACTCTTTAGCCACTCGTCTTCACTGGTTTTCAGATATTCCTTGCCCCAGTGCTCTGTTTTCATGTTGACGCAGTCCTCTATACTTAGTAGTCCTCTCCCTCCTTCCTTTCGAGTTATGTATAGTCTGTCCGTATTTGCTCTTGGTGTAGTGCTTTGTGTATTGTCATTTAGTTTCCTGGTTTTCTGATCAATGCCTGCGGAGTTCTGCCTTGTCCATTCACTATTCCTGCGTGTATCTGATACTGGCACTGCCCATGTGTTTATGGCTTTATCATATTTCCGGCGTTGAGTTTTGACTTGAGTATCGCCTTGAGTCTCTGCATATATTCTTTCCTGATCGTGTCCTTCATCTCTTGGTGTTTTATATCTCCTCCTTCCATTATTCCCAGGTATTTGTTATCCTTGTACTCATCTATTGTGTTTTGATGTTGCTCCCATCTGGTAGCTTTATCCCTTCAGTTCTCGTTACTTTGCCTTTTTGTATGTTGACTAAGGCACATTTTTCTATTCCAAACTCCATCCGATGTCCCCAGATACAATCCTTACAGTCTTGGATTAGGGTATCTATTTCCATTGATGCTCTTACCATACAGCTTGATGTCGTCCATGAACATCAGATGGTTGATTTTGTTGCCTCTTTTCTTGAGTTGGTACCCGGCATCCATCTTCTGTAGTACTTTTGTCATGGGAATCATGGCTACTACGAAGAGTAGTGGGGACAGTGAGTCGCCCCCCTGGAAGATCCCCTCTCCTGATATTAACCTATGCTAGTCTTATTCCAGAGCTTGTAAGTATTGTATTCCAGTTGCGCATTGTATTTTGGAGGGAAGCTGATGGTGTTTTTCCTCTGCATATATTTTCAGGCATTCTATTAGCCACGTGTGTGGTATCATGTCGAAGGCTTTCTTATAGTCTATCCATGCCATGCTTAGATTGGTTTCCCTTCTCCTATTGTTCTTCATTACATTTTGTCTATCAGGAGCTGGTCTTTTGTGCCCCTACACTTCCTTCTTCAGCCTTTCTGTTGGTGGGGGATGGTGTTTGTCTCCTCTAGGTAGTTGTGTAGCCTTTCACTGATGATACCTGTTAGTAACTTCCACATTATTGGTAGGCAGGTGATAGGCCTGTAGTTACTGGCTATATTTCCCTTACTCTTGTCTTTTTGTACTAAGGATGTTCTTCCTGTGGTCATCCATTTGGGTGCTTGGTGATTTGTGATACAATGCTGGAGCTGTTCTGCTATTCGTGGGTGTAGGGCCTTTAAAGAATTTTTGAGCCAGTATCCATGGACTTTCATCGGGACCTGGGGCTTTCCAGTTTGGCATTTTTCTTTAGTTGGTGTCTGACTGTGTCTGTCGTGAGCTCTGTGAATCTTTGTTTTATTCTCCCTGTTTCTTCTTCCTTGACTTCCTGGAGCCATGTTGCATGTTTGTTGTGTGATACCTGGTTGCTCCATATTATTATTATTATTATTATTATTATTATTATTAGTTATTATATTATTATTATTATTATTATTATTATTATTATTATTATTATTATTATTATTATTATTCAATGACAACTCATAATTACATGAGTCAATGAAATGGAAAAGTAAATTCACAATAGTATGTCTGTTTGATTTTGTTATCTAAAATATAGAATAACAAAATCAAACAGGCATACTATTGTGGGGTTACTTTTCCTTATTATTATATATTATTATATTGGCACTCTTTCTGTGGCAGAAAGAGTACTAAAAATACCAGAAGTATACGTCAGAAAAATAAAATACCACAGAACATATATTACTTTTATTATTATTAATATTATTACATTATTATTATTATTGGGATGTCGAGGATGATAGTTAGGATTATTATATTATTATTTATTATTATTATTATTATTATTATTGATTATTATGACTGTAAAGAAATTTAACGAGATTACTGAATCACATCTTTAAATCTCATAAGACTCGCTAAATGATAAAATAAAACTAGGGCAATGTATGATGAAAGAGGTTGGATATCTTGACGCCAAAAGGGACCAGAATGAATAAATATACCCAAATAGGCCACAAGCACGACACTGCAATAGAGTGACCTAAACACTGTGACAAATAAAAACCTTCATAACTCCGCTAGAAAGATTATTATTCGCGTGATGAATAAATTTTAATTTTTATAAAAATCTAGTGGCTTCGATTATCCATAAAAGCAAAGATTGCAAAAAAAATAAACAAAAGTTAAAAAATTTAAAAAAATCCGCACTAGGATACACGGGAGATGATGGCGGATATCTTATTCTCCGGCGATACCACGTTGACCTGATTCTCTCTCTCTCTCTCTCTCTCTCTCTCTCTCTCTCTCTCTCTCTCTCTCTCTCTCTCTGTATGACCTGGCCCGAGAGGCAACCGCAAAATAAGGTCGCGTCTAAGGTAAATATGAATAACGGTGGTAATAATGGCAGGGAGGCCGCCGGCAACGACCTCGCTAAATTAAAACTGTATTTACTCTCTCTCTCTCTCTCTCTCTCAACGAATATGCTTTCATCCTGTATATAAGCGTAAACTGACAATATTGCATTGCAATAAAGCTGAAATAAAAATAGTGTTTAGCAGTTGGAATCTTTTAAATGTCAGGTCTCTCTACAAACTTTTTTTAAATTTTCAAATTGCTTTATATCTTATTGTTTTATTTTTCCTAGGGGAAGGTGGCATTTGTTTTAAAACGGACAAAACCAATGGTAAGTTAAGCTGCCAAAATCGGATAAAAGTGGAAAGAGTTGGAATTGTGGGGTAACGTTTTTGCTTGTAGTTATTTGCACAAAAGCTCACTGAAATTTGCAATAGATATTAGAAACCTGGGGTACGCGGTAGTGGGTCCTAATGATAACACAGAAGCAAAGTGAATGATAACGTATCCTTTTTATTATTATTATTATTTATTACATTATATTATTACATCATACATTACATTATTCATCCTCCTCTTCATCATTCACATCATTTATTATTATTATTATTATTATTAAAGTACTTCGTCTGAAACAAAAGTTAGAAAGCATCCAGATTTCCAAGGTGTGGCGTCAAAATGAAAAGAAGTTTGTGGCCCCATATCTTTTATAAACACAAAAGAACTGTCATTTCTAACTCAATAATTTAAGCTGACTGATAAACATGACAGCTTCAAGAGGTGTTTCCTTAAGATGTCCCACTTACTTAAAACACAACCGGACTTGACCAGATTTCCAAGGTACTTAGAGCCAAAAAAAGAAAGAAATTTGTGGCTCCCACATCTGCTTTATACACAAAGAACTGTCACTAACTAACTCCATAATTAATTTAAGCTGACTGAAAAACATGACAGCCTCAAGTGTTTCCATGAGATGCCCCACTTACTTAAAAAAAACAATCCATTATGAAATATTAGCCACCGCACTTGGAAAAAAACAACACCGCACGAGTAAATTTTTCCCATAGACGTGCTGCTTCACTTAAATGGTCATCAATTTTGAAATAGCGCGGCACTTTAAAACAAGTAAATAATACGAAACTCAAAAATCCTCATTCCAGCAGCAGCTTCGCCGCATCCCCTGGTGGCCGAAGGCAACACCAGCAGCTGTTGGAACGTCGAGAAAAAACCCTGCGATCCATCAAGACAATCAATTCGCCGACTGGGGAAAAACACACAGCCAGGATTCCGAGGAAACTCTTTACACACACACACAGACCGCAACAACTGTCAATTACAGCCTCACACAATGCGGCCATTACGACACAAGAGAAACCGATACAATGTTTCTGCCGAGGAGGTAAATAACACGGCGGACATTTTTAGAAGCAAAGACATTACTGTTATCATATTCGAGTAAACTTGGGGATTATTAACAATGGTGTGTATATATGGATGTATATACATATATATGTGTGTATATATATATATATATATATAATATATATATATATATATAATATATAATGAATTTAATATCTAATGATATTTTGGGTTATTTTGTGAAAATAAAAAGACCATACATGTATCAGTGATAAAAACATACATACATACATACATACATACATACACACACACACATATATATGTATATACAATATATATATATATATATATAATATATATATAAATATATATATATATATAAGTATATGTATGTATATGTGTGTTCAATACACTGACGAAAGTAGCTCATACAATCCAATTTTTTCTAACATCAAAATTCAATTCAACAACCTGATTCTGAAACTTAAGTCAGAAACTGTCAAAATCCCTAAATTACTAACAAACAAGATTCGACAACGCAAGATAAACCCCGCCCTTTCTTCTCTATCTCTCTTTTATCCCATCCATCACACTCTTGGAGAGAGCGAAGAGGGAAAAAAAAACAAAAAAAACGCACTTTTATCTCAGAGTGACCTTCATCTTTGTTTCCCACATCTTTGTTTCCCCCCCCCACCCCCCCCCCCAATCCCCCCCCCCCTCTTTTGGTTAAATCTAATTTGCATATTTCCGACAAAGACGCAGCCAGTCATGCACGAGTAATCGAATGAACTGCAATATCTCTCTAAATACACGAGCGGGTTCGAGGATTAAGAGACACCTAATCGACGTGCGATATCCCCAGCTATGAAATATGACCAGCGATTAACATATTAAAAATCCCCCGCGATCGTCAAAACAGCATAATTGATCGCCCCCCCATAAAACACATTATTCACACAAATGAAATTGCAATCCCACGCTCTTCGCAATCATTAAAATGATAATGGCAAAATTAATCATAAAAAATGCTAATTAGGGTTTTTGGGTACTAATTACGAGTGCATGGGAGAGGGGACGCGGCGTCAATGCTATGGTACATGACATTCGTTCCCAACATTAAAGCAAATTCGTATCTTTTATATAAACGAATTCGTATTCTTCATATTGTCTTTATAGATACGAAATTCCTGCTGTTAATTTCAACTTGAAATCTGCATTTACTGTCTAAATGTACTATTTTTTTTTCCATCTAGTGGCTGTTGTACTATTTCCAGAAATGAACCACTATCATCAATAATTGATCATCACTAATAACAAATAATCATAGGAGTCCATCACTTTTCTCACTGTGTGGTGCTCCTAAAAACAGCACATAAAGTGATGGACTCCTAGGGAGGCAGGATGCAACCCGGAAACCCACACTATAAAACCACCCAGTCGAATAGGATGACTGTGGATGAGACCAGTAATAATAATTAATAATAATAATAATAATAATAATAATAATAATAATAATAATAATAATAATAACAACCCAGAAAAGGTTTGGGAGAACGAAAAAGTTGAGGTACTCTGGAACTAAGATGTCAAAAGATCGACCATCCCATTGAAGACCAAACACTTGACTAATCATAGCAAAAAAAAAACCTAGAAAGTGCCTCTAATAGATGTAGCCATACCAAGGGACACAAGAAAAGATAGAAAAATAAATAATCAAAATATGAAAATAAGGAGACGATGGCAAGCGGAAGACGAACAAGTATCCTTCACCCTGAGATAGCTACGAGTAATCCTAGCGGACCTCCTCAGGAGGAACAACGTGAGTGATGGATTCACAAACCTCGAGCAAGCCTTGCTCTAGAAGTGTCCTTTCTGGCCATAGTGCTGGAAGCCTAAGAAAATAGGATATTTCGAGTCAGGTCCTCAGGAGGCAAGTTGCAACCAAGATCTAACTAAACTTGAGGTACTAACTTGGCAAGGATGAGAGAAAAACAACAACCATAATAATATTGATTTGTTAGTTCTTCGTGGCGTCGCAACGACGAGGTTAACTAATAATAAGGATAATACTTATTACAGTATTAATAATACATATTCTCTCACTTCAAAACAGGACGACTTACTGACACAGGTACAATAATAGTTAACCTTCTATAAAACTGAACTATTGCCAATATTCTCCGGTGAAATATCTGTCACTTTAATCCCGAAGTAAAAAAATTTACAAAATTATATAAGCGTGGAGAGAGAGAGAGAGAGAGAGAGAGAGAGAGAGAGAGAGAGAGAGAGAGAGAGAGAGAAACTTGAGCTTTTCGGGACATTTGTTGTAAACCTGATGATTCTTTAAACTAGCTCTTCTGAAGAGGAGACGCAATTAGACGACTATCTCATGATCGAACCTCGACCATAATTGGAGAAGTCTGCAGAACGTGGACATAAAATGTGGTAATAAATTAGGGAATAATTAAACGTCATTTTCTGGCTACATGCTAAAACTAACAAACAAATACTTTATTTTAATCACTTATAAAGAAATAAATCTGACTGGTGACCGGAAAAATATAATGTTTACGCAGGTGCACTGACGGCGCTACCCCCCCCCCCCCCCAACTCTACGGGAGAATATAAT
This sequence comes from Macrobrachium nipponense, assembly GCF_015104395.2. Taxonomy (NCBI): domain Eukaryota; kingdom Metazoa; phylum Arthropoda; class Malacostraca; order Decapoda; family Palaemonidae; genus Macrobrachium; species Macrobrachium nipponense. The sequence continues at coordinate 32,257,160 of NC_061096.1, forward strand.
ATTTAGGACAAAGTACAAACACTGGAACCTATGAGGTCATTCAGCGCTGAAAGGGAAACTGGGAGTACAGGAGGCTTGAAAGACGTAACAATAGGAAAACCTGGTAGTTGCTCCATGAAACAATTGTCTAGAGAGGGTTGGAAAGTAAGATGGGAGAAAGAGAATATGAAAGGAGGTACAGTAAAAGGAATCAAAGGGGTTACAGCTAAAGGCAGAAGGAACGCTGCCAAGAACACGAGAGGTGTGCTGATCGGCACTACTGGACGACCCCCCGGGGTAAATAATGTTAAATCAAAATAATAGGTATATTAATAGCAAATTTAACAGTGAAACCACTAACAACCTCTCACGCATTTATAACAGCAGTGAATCAACAAGGAGTAACAGTGAAGGCAGTGACAACCGGAAAAGCTCAGGAGCTGGAATCCCATTACTGGAAATGGATTTTCAGAGTCGAGTGTCATGACTGTTTCATTTCAATGCTCTGTCTTCTTGCGGAGAACATCCTGGAATCAATCTGTTGGATCAATATTCATGGATACATGGATACATTTTTAAGTCCTCTGACCAAATGCTGTATTCAGGGGAAATGACTAATTACTATAATCCTCTCTCTCTCTCTCTCTCTCTCTCTCTCTCTCTCTCTCTCTCTCTCTCTCTCTCTCTCTGTATATAGTATAATATATATATATATATATATACATACATACATATATATATATATATATATATATATATATATATATATATAATATATTAGAGTTTGTGTGCGTAATATAGGTCAAGCGCTGGGACCTAGAAGGTCACTCAGCGCTGAAACGGAAATTGACAGTAAGCAAGATGTAACAAAAGAAAAACCTCGCAGTTGAAATATGAATCAATTGTTATGAGAGGGTGGAAAGTAAAATGGAAGAAAGTGAATATGAACGGGGGTAGGCACGTAAAAAGGAATGAGAGGTTGCAGCTACGGCCGAAGGGACGCTGCAAACGAACCTTAAGTAATGCCTACAGTACACCGGAAGAGGTGCAATGACGACACTACCACCTACGGTTTGTGTGTGTGTGTCTGTGTGTGTGTTTGTGCGTATATACGTCTAGTTAGGTCAGGACAGGGCATTTTAGGAAAGGTTAGGATTTCTCACATCTACCCCTGTCTCCCTACTCTACATCCACTCAGAAATGAGCAGCCTACACAGATGGGTGCAGATTCGAGATGGTTTCCAAGGCATCACCACTTTAATTTTAATATCAATATTTTTCCTTCAAAACGGCACGCATGCACGGCACGAGGTGAAATCTGCCACATGCACAGACTTAAACTACGTATGATCACGAACAGTTCATGTTTAGATGAGACTGTTCAGATAACAGCAGCAACACGGGTAGTTTTTTTTCGTGTATTACGATATAATTAAAGTGAATTGAACATTCCCACTGCCATTAAGGCTCCATTGGACAGCTCTTTAGGAATATCTCCTCCACGCACCTCTCCTTGCCAAGACCTATTTTAAAAATTTGATATTTTTAGGAGGTTCAAAATACCGAATATAAATAAAGTGGAAGTAATTTTACCTTATATTAATTTCACATTTATTGTTTGTATGGAACCAGTGGTTATTCAGCAACGGGACCAACGGTTTTACGTGACTTCCGAACCACGTGGAGAGTGAACTTCTATCACCAGAAATACACATCTCTCACATCTCAATGGAATGCCCGAGAATCGAACTCGCGGCCATCGTGGCGGCAGGCCAAGACCATACCGATCACGCCACTGAGGCGCTAAGGTTTCACATTTAGCCAACGGGGAATTAGGCAAAATGACACCAATATTAGCGAAATTTTACTATAAAATGTCTTATCTGAGATACTCACATCACCACATGGTATATTTCAACATCAAAGATGCCTTAGCCGAGATGGTCACATCATCACATCGTACATTACATCAAAGCTGGACAACCTCATCATCCAGAAACCCGATCGGAATAAAAATATGAACATCAATAAGATCCTCTGGCCAAAACCAGGGCACAAATCATGGCCCCTTTTCCGATAAACCAGACACACAAAAATAAATAAGATAAAGCAAGAATAAAAAGATGAAAAAAACGATAAACCAATTCTTCCAATACCACAAACGCCGCCCCAATGCCAAAATAAAACGGGCCCCCTCCCAAAAAAAGGGGGGGACGGACGGGAGTTTCCAAACACGCATCACTCCGGGTAAAGGACACAACATCAAACGAGGACCTCCTGGCCGACTGCGCCGTGAATCCAAAACAAAACAAAAAATCTAAAATATCCGAAAAGATCCTCTGAAGACAACTAAAGACCTGAAAGAAAAATGCCCGAATAAAAATAAAATTTTCTTAGTCGAATAAAGAAAATTCTGTTGAATATTCCGGGGAGAGAGAAGAGAGAGAGAGAGAGAGAGAGAGAGAGAGAGAGAGAGAGAGAGAGGGGGGGGGGGGTAGTCGATGTGCTCCTATCTTTTGGAAAAGGACGTGGGGTTTCCAGGGGAGGGGTACGGGTGGGTGGGTGGGTGGGTGGGTGGGGGGAGGGGGGCATAGCCAAAGGGCAATCTCCTTCAGCAGAATGTCAAGGATGTCTTCGATGGAGAGATTCCACTATATTTCAAAGACCTTTGACGAGGAAATGGAAGATGATTGGGGGGAATGCCGAATATTCAGATTCAAATCAAAGAAAAAACCGGATGAATCTGACACAATATATAAAGGGATTAACTACCCGCACGTTTTTAATAATAAAAAACAGCATTCACATTCATATACCGACTGATTCTATACAAAGTATAACGAACCTACTATCAAAAATAGGCATATAACGGCGTGGCATTCACCTGAGCCCTAATTCAGCTCAGCTCAAATCACGAAATGCCGATTTAAAAGACAAAAGAAGAGATCTCTCCAGATATCTCCCAACGGACAATGAGGGGCAGGAGCAAAGAAGTGCCTAATTCGGAAGTGTTACATAGAGGGAAAGAAAACCCACAAAGTCTTGGATAAGCGAGAGAATATGTCCAACATTGGGCACAGTTTAGCGGAAGGGGGGCGGGGTCCGAGAGGCTCTCTTTATGTTGGGGGGAGAGTTCGATGTAATGCTCGTGAGGCTTCTACACAGGTATAGGAAGCTGCCAACGTTGAAGCAGTTTTACTGCACGGGAGGCTCATCCAAGATTCGGCAGCTTAAAGCATGAATAGGGCAGTGAGGTACGTGTTCTTTCTCCTCTAGAACCAACCCTCATGTCGGCAGAACGGAAATGGACCAACACAGCAACAACCGCCATCTTTTTCTTCAATTTTAGCCTTCACATTAAGAGCAGATTCAGAACATCATAGACTGTAAACACTTACATTCATAAATACACATACATACATACATACACACACACACACACACACACATCACATATATATAATATATATATATATAATATATATATATATATATATATATATATATATATATAAACTGTGTCTTTGTGTCCATGCGCCTGCTCAGTCTACCAAAGTCCTAACAAGAATCATATCACATAATCGCTCCTACTAATTAGCAAGCCAGCTCTTTCATCTCACGTTCCAAATCCGTAAAAAGCAGAGTGAAATATAGAAGAGAGAGAGAGAGAGAGAGAGAGAGAGAGAGAGAGAGAGAGAGAGAGACTTCCTCATCTCATATGGCTTTCCAGCCCAAACAGCTTACGGGGATTAAATATCATAATATCCACCGTCAGCAAATCGCCTATTAGAATCCCCATCCCGATAGGATCAGGAAGTTACACGAGGCTCACCATTATTTAATTGTGACGGCTGGATTATCCTGGAAATCACCATCATCTTACTCGGACCAAATCGCTATCATAATTGCGTTCGGAGTGGAAATGGCTTTATATTCTCCACAAAATATGATGTCCAGGGATTGTCTTAATGAATTTCACTATCCTCTTCATAAAGACACAATTACATTAATGTCACTAACCTCACCATGAAAACAAAATTATATTAATATCACTATTATCATCATAAAAACAAAATTACATTAATATCACTATACTCACCATGAAAACGAAATCACATTAACGTTACTATCTTCACCATGAAAACGAAATCACAGTAATGTCACTATCTTCATCATGAAAACGAAATCGCATTCATGTCACTATCCTCACCATGAAACCAAACTTACACTGATATCATTACCCTCACCATGAAAATGAAATCAATGTCACTATCCTCACCATGAAGACAAAATTTCCGTCACGCTCACGATGAAAGGAAGCATGAGGTTCACTATCTTATGTCATCCTGATTGTACTTTACCTGGGCCAACAACATCAAGAACACCATGCTGACATCACCATCCTCGTGATCATGACCATCTGCCGTGAAAATGCACCGTCATGAACATCGACACCTCCCAAATAGACAACAAACTACAAAACGTGAGGAAGATTAAAAATAATGAGTCACCATGACACAGTGTCATGACTCCAGCCATAGTGTCATCATCATCATCATCAAAATTCTCATCATACCAAGCATGACTACCTTCACAATACAGAGGTATCACCGCCAACACAATCATCTTCATTATCGTCCTCATTCATCCAACCGTTCGTAAATAAACCTGCGAATAAAACAACAAAACCTCAAAGCCTCCATAATCATGATGATAATGATTATGATCATCAACATTATTACCTAAACCCCTCTACCACCCGCCCCACCCCCCCCCCCAACATTAACCACTCCCAGCACCATCACTATCAACCCTAATCACTTTCCAAACATTGCCTTAATCTGGTATCGTTTAAATTATCCGGGATCCATCAACATCAAGAAACATCTCACGCACAAACAGGGTCACGAGGAGTGACGGTGAATAAGCAGGCATATTAAGGGTCGTTTCCTGCAAAACCTTATTCCGATATTCGGAGCCTCTTGTCAAACACGTATAAGCAGTTGTATTAGCTGTTGCCGTGGGAACGAATTATGGGAGACATGATAAAGGGGTTTTCCTGATTACGGAAAAGCCGAGGGAACGAATTATGGGAGACGTGATAAAGGGGTTTTCCTGAATACGGAAAAGCCGAGGGAACGAATTAAGGGGACGTGATAAAGGGATTTTCCTGAATACGGAAAAGCGATGGAACGAAATTATGAGAGACATGATAAAGGGGTTTTCCTGAATACGGAAAAGCCGAGGGAACGAATTATGGGAGACGTGATAAAGGGGTTTTCCTGAATACGGAAAAGCCGAGGGAACAAATTAAGGGAGACGTGATAAAGGGGTTTTCCTGAATACAGCAAAGCCAAGGAACGAATTACGGAAAAGAACATGATAGGGGTTTTCCTGGGAAATACGGAAAACCCGGGAGGAACGAATTATGGGAGACGGGATTAAAGGGGTTTTCCTGATATGGAAAAGCAGGAGGGAATTTTCCAAAATAACGAATACGTGGATTAAAGGGTTTTTCCTGCATACCGAGACAGGGGAACGAATTAATGGGAGACATGATAAAGGGGTTTTCCTGAATACGGAAAAGCCGAGGGACGGGAATTAATAGGGAACGTGAATAAAGGGGTTTTCCTGAATACAGAAAAAAGACCGAGGGAACGAATTAAGGGAGACGTGAATAAAGGGCGGGTTTTCCTGAATACTGAAAAGCCAGAGGGAACGAATTATGGGAGACGTGATAAAGGGGTTTTCCTGAATATGGAAAAGCCGAGGGAACGAATTAAGGGAGACATGATAAAGGGGTTTTCCTGAATACGGAAAAGCCGAGGGAACGAATTATGGGAGACGTGATAATGGGGTTTTCCTGAATATGGAAAAGCCGAGGGAACGAATTAAGGGAGACATGATAAAGGGGTTTTCCTGAATACGGAAAAGCCGAGGGAACGAATTAAGGAAGATGTGATAAAGATAAAGTTTTCCTGATACGGATAAAAGTTTTCTCCTTTTTGAATAACGGAAAAAGCCGAGGGAACGAATTATGGGAGACGTGATAAAGGGGTTTTCCTGAATCGGAAAAGCCGAGGGAAACGATAATGGGGTTTTAACCATGATAGGGTTTTCCTGAACGGAAAAGCCGGGGGAACGAATGTTAATAGGAGACTTGATAAAGGGGTTTTCCTGAATACGGAAAAGCCGTGGGAATGAAGTTATGGGAGTCGTGATAAAGGGGTTTTCCTGAATACGGAAAACCCGAGGGAACAAATTATGGGAGACGTGATAAAGAGGTTTTCCTGAATACGGAAAAGCCGAGGGAATGAATTATGGGAGACGTGATAAAGGGGTTTTCCTGAATACGGAAAAGCCGAGGAAACGAATGAAGGGAGACATGATAAAGGGGTTTTCCTGAATACGGAAAAGCCGAGGGAACGAATTATGAGAGACGTGATAAAGGGGTTTTCCTGAATACGGAAAAGCCGAGGGAACGAATTATGGGAGACGTGATAAAGGGGTTTTCCTGAATACGGAAAAGCCGAGGGAACGAATGAAGGGAGACATGATAAAGGGGTTTTCCTGAATACGGAAAAGCCGAGGGAACGAATTATGGGAGACGTGATAAAGGGGTTTTTCCTGAATAACAGGAAAGCCGAGGGAACGAAATAAGGGAGGAAACATGATAAAGGGTTTTCCTGAATAAAAAAAAAAACGGGGAAAAAGCCCCCCCGGGAAAGGAACAAATTAAAGGGAGGGACAAAGTAGATAAAGGGGTTTTCCTGAATACAGAAAAGCCGAGGGAATGAATTGTGGGAGACGTGATTAAGGGGGTTTTCCTGAATATGGAAACTCCAAGGAAATAATTCAAGGGAGAAATGATAAAGGGGTTTTCCCAAATATAGAAAAGTCGAGGGAACGAATTATGGGAGACTTAATACAGGAGTTTATCTAAATATGGAAACGCCAAGGGATTGAATTATGGGACACATGATTAAGGAGATTTCCTAAATATGGAAACGAAGTTTTCTATTGCTGATGTTACCATTCTGATACTTATATTTCTAATTACTTCTCTCAGTAGGTTACTGCTCATAATCAAGATTTGCACATACATATGACCAACATGTCTCAAGTCAATTATGATTTAAAAAAAAATTCACACTACATACAAACTTAATATAGAAAGCACCAACCGCACACATTAATTATCTGAAGACCAAAAGTTTTGCAATAATGGTGACAGCTGCCAAAGCTGGGAAACAGCTCAAAGAAACCGACCATTTATAAATGTTCAGGAACATTTTTCGAGCATGCAATGGTGCGTGTACTCGAAGGCACGATGTACATATACACACACCCCAAAACTCGGAAATGGCGTGGTTTTATAATATATATATATATATATATATATATATATATATATATATATATATATAATATATATAAAAAGAAGGCCTCCTCCTCCTCCTGCTCCTCCTCTTTCTCCTCCTCTTCCTCCAAAATCAGCGAGGTATAAGCAAATTTCCTCGAGTGTATATTTATGATTCCATTTTCATAAATACAGCGTAAGTCCCTCTGAGGAAATTACAGTGTCATGTCCAAGAGAATTAGTTCCCCTTGAGTGAATACTTCAAGCGCAGCTTCCAAGGCCCTGGGTATGTATTCAACATACCCTATTTTGCATGATGAGCCCCGATAGGGATACAAAATTTCCTCGCATGCAAAATAAACTCGGGAGATAAGAATGCTCTCTTCTTTCCTCTTTGTTTCTTTTCATGTTTTTTTCTTTTTTTTCTAACAAGTCTTAGACTTGTTATATTACGCCTTGTTGGATTTAATAAAGCGCGCTACTATTATGCTTGGTAATAGTTTTCCTATTAGTTAACAAAATCTTGAACACCTCTCGTAGTATTAGAATAGAATAAAACAGAATAAGATATAGAATTTAGGCCAAAGGCCACGCGCTGAAACGGAAACTGACAGTAAAATTGTTCAAGGTGTAACAGGAAGAAATCCTCGCAGTTGTAGTGGAAAAATTGTTAGGAGAGGGTGGAAAGTAAGATAGATGAAAGTGACTATGAACGGAGATACAGTAAAAGGAATAAAAGGGGTTGCAGCTAGGGGCCGAAGTGACGCTGCAAAGAACCTCATGCCTACAGTGCACTGCATGAGGTTCACTGATGGCACTACCTCCCATGAGGTTCTCGAAGTATTACAAAAGTCATCAATACAGTTTTACATAAATAACATGGCATATATGTAAGGCTCTTTACATCCATAAAGACGAAATAACATCGATTCTCGAGACAAGAACCAACCAGCGCCTCCGTTGTTCTTTGGCATACACTGGATGCGAGGGGCCCCACGACGAAATCTGCTCTTCCATCCCCCCTCCCCCCACTCCTACATGCAAGGGCGCCAGGCCGCTCCCTCAAAAATAAGATTTCATCCAATGGGACCCATTAGGCTTAAAGCCTCCTCATCCTCAACAGCTTGGGAGTAATGGGGCAGAATCCCCTCCGCCCAACTCCGAGCCATTTTCGTGTTTTCCACCTTTGCTACTTCACGCATTCGTCCCTTTTTCTTCTTCTTCTTCTTCTTATAACAGTGTTTGTCTTCCTTAACTGTTTAATCAAGGATGGACTCCCTCAGCAGGAAATCTGCACATTGTTTCGCTTCATAAATTCACAAAGTTTTGACTGAACCCATCCTAGCGAATTCCTAGAAATCAACCTCATAGGGCTCAGCGCTTGGCCCTTGGGCTAAATTCTATATTCTACAATCTGGCCGCTAGCAATGAGTTCAAGTTCATTTGCAGTAAATTGGTCATAACTTTAAAAGCTTTTTTTTTTAACAACGATAACAGCTTCACATGCCTTAATCTTCAAACAGTCCTCTGATATATATGCAAAGCTACAGGTTCAAATAGAGCAATGATAACTAATTAAAACCAAATTCGTAAGCTACCTACACATGAAGTAGCAATTAAACAAAACTCCTAAGCTATCTACACTTAGAAGTGGCTACTAATATCAAGCATTCTGCTTAAGAGAAAAGTAAAAATGGACAGTAAAATAGAACTTGACTTCCTCTTGACGAGACACACCTTAAGACAGTGGTAGAGTGATATGCTGATCAAATATCCCCTAACTTATTGCTCTATCAATCATTCAATAACTTATCAATTTATTAAATAGCTCCTAATAAATTGTTCTATCAATCATTCAGTCACATTCCAAAACTGCCGATCCCCTTAAATACCAAAGAACCATCGCCCAACTTTTAGGTGAATGAAACTGAACTACACCTGTACAAGAACTGGACCTGTACCCGAAAAGTAACACCTAAAGTTTTCCACACCTCCCAATTCATTTGGAACGGGAGCGATAACAATGATCTCATTTAATCAAATTAAATGAAATATACTCTTATGATCTTATTGACAATAAGAAGCTAAGGATGAAATTTTCAAACATCTTTCATCAGTTACTGTTCGTGAAAAGATGTCTGTTTTCACTGCTGCCCCACTTCCTTACTAATTAAACAGGCATATCGTATGATCCCTTCCCAACTTGTAGTATTTCGTTAGAACATATTTTTTCCCCATGCATTTCTTTCCCTTTTCAAGAAGATGGTGCTAAAGGAATGTATGTATGTTATTATATATATATATATTATATAATATATAATATATTATATAATATATATATATATATATATATGATTGTATTTAATATATTCAGAAATATTCCAACCTCATTAATGGAGGTCCTTTAAAAATGTAACAGCTTAATCATCAATTAGAAAAAAAAGACCAAGTAGTATGTGTGTGTAATATATATATATATATATATATATATATATATATATTATATATATATATATATATATATCTATATAAAATTCACAATTCCCCCAAAAAAACCAACATACCTAAGAAGCACAAACAAGCTTGCCATTTCCTGAAGGCAAAGCCCTCCGAAATCAACAACAAATCTCTCAGTTTCCTGTATCGTGTTTTCCCAAACTGAAAACAAGACCGAGAAAACATTCGTCGGTAAACACGTCCAAAGTCCAGAGCAAACAAGATCATCTTGTTTACGTTTTGACCGAGGCACTTTATATATACCGCATTCGGAGGGATCTTCTTACAGAATTGGTATTGAGAATGAATAATACTTAACTTTCATTAGAAACGAAGAATTGAAATGGTAATGAAATTCATAACTAACCACATAATATCCCCAGAACATCGAGGGCAGAAAAATCTTCAGCAACATTTGTTCTGGTCACTTCTTGGATAGGCGACGGCTCAGAAATGCCAAGGTGCCGTCGGTGCATAAGCCCGCTGGACGTCAATTAGTTAAGAGAATGGCGTTAGCAATATTATTTCCCCTTTTGTAGACACCTCTCAGGGAAAAACAAAAACGAGGATATATATATATATATATATATATATATATATATATATATATATATATATATATACTATTATAATTGATCACAACATTTTACTTAGGAACAACTGATCATAACAGAGCAAAAACAGTACAAGTAGGCTTAGTATCCAAACTGACATTACAAGATTAGCATAAGGGCGTTTTTTCGTTTCTGTAGAGTGATTGGACCTTATGCTAATCTTGTAATGTCAGTTTGGATACTAAGCCTACTTGTACTAAGTTTTTGTTCTGTTATGATCAGTTGTGCCTAAATAAAGGGTCGTGTAGACCGAAAGATCTTGGCTTTCTCGTCTTTCCATTTTCCTCCGTGGCATCACGTTTATATATTAAATTATATATATATATATAGTATTTATACATATTATTAATATATTAGAATATTATATATAATATATATATATATATATATCATATATATATATATATATATATATATATATATATATATATTTATATATATATCTATATATCTATATATAGATATATATTTATATATATATATTATATAATATAATAAAATGTAAACACACTTATAAAAGTACACTCTCCATTCTGAGACTGTAAAGTCAGCTCAAATGAGATATAATTAAACGACTCGGTAATGTGCTTTTTCAACTATGGATTCCGTGACAAAGAGCAATAAAGTCTGCACTGAAAATTCAATGATTCTCGTATACACGTGACTGTGAATAATATGTTTCTCTTTATGGCCAGTCCAACGCAGTCGCCATGGAATACACATGAGTTCCGGCTAGGTATGAGATATGTAGTTAATAAAGCAAATGCCAAATTTGTTATGACACTACAAAAGGCAGGAGTGTATTTCATTTATTTGTTTCACTGATGGATTTTTCGTTGCCACAATGCGTATTGGAAATCTGGACCGAATCTTGGTGAGAGGCACTCATTCATGAAGACTCATTTTGTAATTCCAGGTTCTAAGAACCAACGATGTTCGACCATACATTCATACTATTATTTTACACACCGGCACACACACACAAATACACACAGTGGATAAATACATTTAAAAAATGAATTAACTTGGCATATCAATTCTTACTCTTGATCCCAACTGTTATATACAATGAGAACCATAATTTAAGCATAAAATTTTTAAAGAATTATTTCACACCAAGCATGATATGCAAAAGAAGTTTGACGTCACGAAATAAAAAAAAGTTTAGTAATTCATAAGATCCTCTCTTAATTTTCTAACAGGTTAAACTTCAAACATTTTAGAAGGCATAAAGGAATCCTTCCTCATTTCACAAGCAAAAAGCATAAAGGAAGACCTCTGGGAAACGAAAAACAGCCATTATAAAGGCATTTTCTCCCCATTAGTCCCAAAGTGAATAAACAACGGCCCAAAAATAAACGACGAACCCCCCCCTACAAAAAAAATTACCGAAGAGAAAACAATTCCTTTTTCAAAAGATTTGCACCCCTCTGCTGCCCATCAGTCACAAAGGAGACAGCCACACGGTGCTGGACCTGTGACTTAAATCTTTCCCTTCATTTCGAGACACGAACGGCAGGCTACACATCTAGGGCACATGACCAAGAGATCTTTAAAGGCCGTGCTTACATATCCGAAGATGATAAGACGCCAGGTACAAAGACTATTAAAAAAACTATAAAAACGGGAATGAAAGCAAAGGCGATCTGCAGCTATTCTTCCCCGCATTGTGAAGTCAAATGTTCTAATTTTTGTTTGTTTGTTCTGTGAGCACAGTATGAGTCCACGTGATTGAGCAAAGTAATGTCTTTATAAAAAGAAAAAAAAAAGAAAAGGACAATAATCACAGCACTTCCCGTATTCCCTTCGTCCAATTTGATGTTCTCAGCATTATTTGCACCTTATAATGAAACTATTTTTACCCAAGTGAAAATGTTACGCCAATAGTTTAAGATATATCTTAGATTCGATGCCCGGAGGGAATAAGGAAGGAACGGTGAATACTAACATTAATTTGTCTTCAAGCAATGCAACAGTTGCAAAAACAAGCAGATTAATGTTTATATATACACAAATATAAATTATATATTATATACAATGCATGTATGTACATACACAAATCAAAACAACGGGGCGAAACACGTGCGCAATAGATGAGGCATACATGCAATATTTCTATTTGGGGAAAATAAATTCTAAAAACTCGGAAACATCGAGAAACAACAAAAATACCAAACTTAATTATATGTCCGTGTAGTGAGTGACCTTACCAATTACTCTGCTGAGGATGGTCGGTCACATGGACTCAAAGGTGAGAGATACCAGGTACTATTTTCAGGGGGGTACACCAAGTGCCTGGTTAGGCCTCCGTGTAGTAATGGGATGGAAATAGCACATATCTCGGCTGAAACAACCATAGTCAACCTGTTTATACGGGGCGATGCCAACTGAACATTCTTGCAATGTTTTCATTGTGACTAGGACACGGTCGTGGGAGCACACACAGAGGACTCTCTCTCTCTCTCTCTCTCTCTCTCATTATATATATATATATATATATATATATATATATATATATATATACTATATATATATCATAATATATATATAGATATATACATATAAAACCAATATTTATATACATATATACACCACACACATACACACACATAATTTTCGAAGTCCAGGCATCGAATCTACCGAAGGAAACGATTTCAGCCTTTTAGTGAAATAAGCACTGAATGATGAAACTTGGTAGTTAGTCGACTCATGCGGGTCTCCAACTAGAGTGGAGACGAGAAGGGATTAGCAACGACATCCTATTATACTCCGAAAACTTAGGGAAAAGGGTTATACTACGTATAATATATATATATATATATATATATATATATATAGATATATCTATATATATATGATATATATATATATATATATATACATATATATATATATATATGATATATATATATATATATATATATATATATATATACACATATACATATACATACATATATATATATATATATATATCTATATATATATATATATATATATATATATAGACAATGTTTATCAAAGCGAGTTCACGTATCAGTGAGTATAAAGTTGCACATATTCAACACCTGTACAAACATTTTATCTGAACATTATAAAATAATAACTAAAAAAAACTTCCAACTCTCATCGTTCTCATCAACACTCGGCCGTATTTAATCTACAAAACAAAACAAAAAGTTTCTAAAAGCTAAATAAAGTTTTCCTTAAAGCAAAACATCTTTCATTCAGTAGCTGAAAACTCCAACATAGCGGAGATTGCTAAGATTATTTTTTTTAATCTCTAAAGCAACCCGCTATAGAGGAAATGGCTAACATGTGAAAAAAAAAATGATCCAAGGACATTCGAGACTGAAATACCAATTCTTTGTAAGAGACACCAATGAGAGGTCATTATTTTATACGAGTTTGTTAGCACGGTGGATCTCAGCGCTGCTGTCTCCCTTACCCCCCCGATCACCTACCTACCCCACCTGGAGCGGACAAACAGGTTTCCAGGAAGGGTGGACGTCTCCCATACTCCCATACCCTCCCGTCCCCCTACCTACCCCGCCCCACACGAGGTGGACAAACAGGTTTACAGGAGGATGTCTCCCAACACCCCCTGTCCCCTACCTACGCCCCACACGGGTGGACAACAGGTTTACAGGAGGATGTCTCCCATACCCTCCCATCCCCCTACCTACCCCGCCCCACACGGGGTGGACAAACAGGTTTACAGGAGGATGTCTCCCATACCCTCCTGTCCCCCTACCTACTCTACCCCACCCGGGGCAGACAAAGAGGTTTGCAGAAGGGGGGTGAATGTCTCCCCTACCCTCCTGTTCCCCTACCTACTCTGCCCCAACCAGTGTGGACAAACAGGTTTGCAGAGGTGGGTGTCTGTGTGTCTTCCCTACTGTCACCGACAGGGGAGACAAACAAGATCCACTCTGATATTATTATTATAGATTGGTACAAATTTTTCACATCTACAGATTTTGATGTCAGTTAAATGGTGGATTTCAAACCGGAAGACTAGAAAATGACCAAAAGAATTATGATTTTTGGACTGAGGTTCCTTCTTAGCACACGTCCTTGACATTTTCATCATTCATAAAAACACTGTAAATCTCTTGATTTTTTTTTTTTTTAAAAAATGTTTAAGCCCTTGACACCTTTGTATCATTCGTAAAAACAGTTTAAAACCCTCGATTGTTTTATTAATCATAAAAATTTTTTAATTCCCTGGACTTTTTGTTAATAACAAAGACATCTTTAATAAAGTAACTGTTCACACCATCTTCCTTTAAATGTCTTGAAGTCCGCGATCTTGGAGAATGTGTATTGAAAAAAGCAAAAACAATTTGAAAGTCTACTAAGAAGTTGTTAGAGAGAGAGAGAGAGAGAGAGAAGAGAGAGAGAGAGAGAGAGAGAGAGAGAGAGAGAGAGAGTCATTCTAAATTTAAGATATGAAATCATTGCTCAGCCTTACCACAATACCTGACATGGAACAAAACTGTTTTCCCTTGCAAATAATAAAACCACGGCATAAACCTACCGACAAGGCCACGTCCTCTGAATCCCTACGAAGGAGGAGAGCGCGTGGAATGGTTGGTTGGGCCGTTAAAAAATGGATCATGAGAAGAGGCAATCAGAGAGACGAGAAGCCATCTTGAATATCAAGGGGCTTCAGAGACGAGAGAGTTCAAGCTATGCACGTCCAAGTATTACACTGGATACAGAATGTTAAAGACACACACTCACGCGCGCGCATTCGAAGTGAATCTAGGGCGTTCAGTCAAGGACGGATGATACAATATACAACATTCCTGGGGGGGTTTTACCTGATCAATGCAGAGGCTTATTCCAATCCGCGTCAAGGAAAGTGAATTACGAAGGGGCGAGTCATTCCTAGAAGGGAAATGGGCAGAAAGTCAAGTAGAAAGTTCATGAGTCGTCTGAATCTGAGTAAGGAAGATAAGGCGGATGTAAGAAGGAGATGAGTCATTCAAATGAAGAGAGAGAGAGAGAAGAGAGAGAGAGAGAGAGAGAGAGAGAGAGAGAGAGAGAGAGAGAGAGAGAGAGATAAGAATCCGACAAAGTATACAAGACGTGAGTCATTTATATATGGGTGAGGGATTCAAGTACACAATAGAATTAGTGAGCCCTTTAAACAGCAAGGGAGTGAGAGTAGAGGACAGAAGTGAATTTATATAACAGCAAAGGATACAAAAAGAAACACAATTACAGAAGTAGTGAAACATTCAAACAGAAGCAAGAGACTCGTCGAAACTAGAATAAGAGAATGAGATAAGCACAGATTAAGTTGATCATTTATTAAATTAGGGATAAGAGGGGAGACACTCACCCAGAAAACACCAGTAGTGGAGGCAAGCCACTCAAATAGAGAGAGAGAGAGAGAGAGAGAGAGAGAGAGAGAGAGAGAGAGAGAGATTCTGTCTCCCTCAGTATTTCGTGACTACCTCGACCTACTGTTTCTCAAGAGGCGAGTCAGTCATCATTCTAGGGGCTTAGTTTTATTAATATAAAGACATGTCTTGTTCGGGCAGACATTCCAATCTCGGCCTCTAGCTCAGAGATAAGTAGAGGACACAAGAAGAGCTAAGAATGCAGAAGACCCAAGCGGTGTTTTCTATCCACACAAGCTTCGCCATTTACTAAACATTCGTGCCTGGAATATTCAGTGGATTAAAACGTTCACCATCATCAATGCACATACAATGCTGAATGCAGACATAATGATATTAACGTCTAAATGACTGACAGAGACAAATGCTCAATAGTGAATCATGACTACAAAGACTGCACACAAAGACGAGGAAAAATGTCTTGATTCTGTGACCTACTACTTATAATGATGCTAACATAAGCATGATTGTCTCTGAAATTTTCATATTGGATTTTTCATATAAACACTCGAAGGCACAACCACTTTTATGTACATCATATCATCATCATATAATAAATGAAATATTTGAAGCGCTGCTGATCTCCCTTCAGAAACGTACCGTCTGGAAAAACCAGTCTTTGCTAAATATTAGGACATTCATAATTTTTCGTGCGCGACAATTGCTTTGAATCACGAAAATAAGACAATGCAGTGTAGTGTTGACCTACTCTGTCAGAATTGCCTGTACTGAAACACGGCACCAAGAAAGTCAAAAGAAATTTTCCGAATCCAGGTTACTTTGAAAATTATGCAAGTCTGATGGAGGTGGGTCAAATAACGTGAAAAAAAAGCAAAAATCGTCACGATATCTCACCACACCAAACAAGGCTCGGCAGCCCATTCCTGGTCCACTCACCACAAAATTTAATACTCAACTTACAACAAACCTTAGGAGGCTGATGTGAGCAGCAATGGGTCCCAGTGCGACAAGAGAACACATTCAACTCAACAAGCACACTGAAGGTATCACTTACAAACATGTCCCTTACCACCTCCAACTTCTCAGTAATGAATGAAGTCCTTGAAACATTTCAGGGAGGAATTGCAACGACAAGGTTAGCTTGACAGATAAGCACAGACAGCCACCCACAGGCAAGCAATAGGGCAATCTTCCTTCAAGCAAACACGCATCATGGTCTAACTTTGTACCAAGTTGACTGAGGTCTATTCAACTGTACAAGAAGAGTTCCCATGGAACGGTAAACATGACATACACACTGCAAGACAGACAGATGGGCGCTCTACCTTCATGTCATCTCTGCATGACAGTCTACCTTTCCACACAGAATGACTAAATTCCCTTAAACTATACAAAAGGACGTTGTATGACAAGACATACTAACTATCGTACAAACTAACAGATTGAAAATTGCTGGCTGTCATCCCAACCACCAATAAAATGAGGCTAATAATATGAATTATTATTACTACGAAAACATCAATGCATAATCGCATTTACAAAAGAGTAACCAAAATAAAGAAATAAAATATATAATATAGTGGCCTCGCGACTATCAGGCAGTAAGTCTCCATTATATGTATGTATGTATGTATGTATGTATGTATGTATGTATGTATGTATGTATGTATGTATGTATGTATGTATGTATATATATATATATATATATATATATATATATATATATATACATACTTATTCTTACCCCAAAGGATAATCCGAGCCACTTTCAGTAATAATAACGCCACTAAACGCCTCTTCATCTGCCAGTATCAATAACGGCCAATAATACCACTGACCTCTTTTTCCCCAGAAACCCGAGTCTGACTGAGCATTAGAGAACGAGGCAAGATATCCTCGCTGCTAAGGAAAAGAGAATTATCTAAGGACAGAGAGGAATACCATGACGTTAATGTATATTTGTACATTGCTTTTTTCCTCGTGGGAAAGTTAATTAGTACTGACCGGCTGACAATCCATGCAGTTTCAGACTGGTGACAAATTGCAAGGCAAAAGCAATTTACATATCTAACAAGAGCAATGCTAATACGTAAGATACAGTAACAAGGAAATATTCAAAAGGGCATCTCAGAATTCACTTCAACGGCCACTAAGATCCTAAACAGACAAAGGCAACCTTGCTTAATATGCTAACCGACGCCCATTCGTATTTATCACCGTCATTACTGCTGACTATGTTGACACTGTGCATAATAAGCTACTGTCTGGTGGTCAGCCTATTATGTCCTTAACTGCCAAGTGGAAATTAGACTGGTAATTAGACCGAGGTACTTACGTAATCATTCAAGACATAATAGCAATGTAGTACACATGCACTGTGTAATGTCTACGTAAGTATGTTAGTTAGTTTGTTTGTATGTATATATATATATATATATATATATATATATATATATATATATATGTATATATATATATATGTATATATATATATATATATATATATATATATATATATATATATATATATATATATATATATATATATATATATATATATATATATAGCTTTCTGCACTGCCGCGGGGGAATCTGGAGAGGCGGGTGAAAGAGTAGTCACATGCTACTTACAGAATTGGATTGGGTAAGACTGATGTCGGCAGCAAAAAGAACTAAAAAAACTGAAAACATAACAGCTACGACTGGACAAGAATGAGTAACTGGTCTGGCTTGCTGAGTACTTGGCTAGGCTTAGTTTGCAGCCCTAGGCTTGGCTTGGTTTAGTTTGGCTTGCAATGCTATATAGGCGTGGCTCGTTTTCAGAGTGCACTGTTTTGGCTTGGCCTGGCCTTGGTTTGCAGAGTACTTGGTTTGGCTTGGACTGGCCTGGCTTTCAGAGTGCTTGGCTTGGCTTGGCTTGGCTTACAGTGTGCTTGGCGTGGCTTGCCTTGGCTTAGTTTGCACAGAGCTTGGCTTGCATTTTGCTTGGCGTGGCTTGCTTTTTTTCTTGACTTGGCTTGGCTTGGCGTGGATTGGCTTGGCTTGGGTTGGCTTGCAGAATGCTCGGCGTGGCTTGCCTTGGCTTGGCTTGTCTTGGCGAGACTTGCAGAGTGCCGTGCTTATCTTGGCTTGGCTTATCTTGGCGAGGCTTGCACAGTGCTGTGCTTGATGCAGCTTGCAGAGCGCTTGGCTTGGCTTAAGGTGGTTTCACACAGTCAAACATGTTGTTCAACACGCTCATCAAACCTCCAACACAACATGCTTGAAGAGCTTTTACACGTTCAAACCAAAGAGACAGACAACATCAGTCGGCACGAAGAGGAGAAGGAGCAACATGTCTCTTACCAAAGACGAGGTGTTGGCATTTGGGATAGTGATTGCGCTCAAGGAAAAGAAAAAGAAGCGGTCAACATGGACAAAGGACTGGTATTAAAAAAGGCACCAAATTTCTCATACCAACATTATGAAAGAGCTGAAACTCCAGCCAGATGATTGGCGTAATTATATGCGCGTGGATGAGACGACATATTTAGAGATTTTGAATTTGGTCAGTCCATTCATTACTCATAAAGACACCTTTATGAGGAAACCCATTAGGGTGGCCATTTAGAATCTTAATATAATAATATGTTGTAATCCAGATTTCTTAATAAAATATGTTGTTATCCAGATTTGTATGAATTTGCAAATTATTTTAATAAGAAGTCAGGAAACATTTTAAATCCTTATATCAACGTGGCCATAAAGCTGATTAACATCATCCACCCAATGCCAAAAAATAAACAAATAAATAAATATATAATATAACAAAAATAAACAATTAAACAATTAAGAACAATTACGTAAATAAGGTAAAATACATAATTAGATAGATATATAGATAGATAGGAAGATAGATAGATATATAGATAGATACATAACACGATAAAACCATACAACTCGACCCTTCATCAACACAATCCAAATTTGATGTAATTTCTCTTGGCAACTCTTGGTCACAAATGAACATCAAGCCTTCAAAATACCAGAGAGTGGGTGTGTATATGTCATCAGGTAATTTGCCAGACTTCTTGGAGCTTTCAAGTTTTCGTAGTTCTCTTCTGAAGGAACTACGAAGACAATTGATTCTTTTGGCTACATCCTGCCTTGTGCACTGAGGGTCAAGTTCTCTTAGTTTTACATGTAATTCCTCTATACCCATATTTCCCAAATTCTTATTAGAATAATCTTTAGATTTTACCTTCCATAGTGCTTGGTGTTTCCTATATATTTCTATGAAATCAACCATAATTTCTCTTTGTCTCTAACGGCGCACTCATCACTCATGTTGTAATTTTACTTGGAAATAGCTAGGTCTCTTTGTCAGTGAAGGAGCTGCTTAAAGATGTTACCACCTCGAGAACTGAATAAGTATGACGTTTTGGAGACTGATGCTTGTTCAGACGTTCAGACTTTAACACGAACCAGCAAGCTCCGCCCACAAAAGTCAGACCAGATCAGACTTCCTTCCAAATCATTTAAACAAGTTGGTACAACATGTTTACCCCTTTCATACGTTCAAACATAGTCTCAAACATCATGTTGTCTAACGTGTTCATGAACAAGTTTGACCGAGTGAAACCCCCTTTAGTCGGGCTTCCAGAGTACTCGTGCCATGCCCCTAGATTAGCAATTTGGCAAGGTTCGCTTATTTCAGTGATTTTTTACGAAAGGGTCTTGGAGAGATGAATGAACTAAACTGATCGACCTATACTTTTAAAGTGGCTCATATTATTCTCACGCTCGACTGATCGAGGAAATTCTTACATGAATGATAACTCGCACCAGAAACAACGATTTTAGCATTGAAATTAAAAAAAAATAAAACTATTGAAGAGAATTCCATTATTGCAGACTAAGAAACACGAAACACCGCTCAGACTATTTTATCACGCGAATTTCTCCATCGTTATTTCATCCGAATAAATATCCCAGCCGTCCACGAAGAAAATGTTATGCAATTGGCACTGACGAAATAAGACTGAAAAAACGGGATTCTGCGCCAGGCACTTGAATCAGGTTTGTGGGGGGGGGGGGGGGGTGTCTTGCAAACGTATGAGTAAAATCTGAATGGGAAAACTAATCAATTGCTTTCATTTCTGTTTTGAATTCTTTACCAAAACCACGACTTTTCTGAACGGATTTCGAGTGTAAATGGATAAAGCTAAAGTTTTTATTTTCTAATGCCAGCAGTTGTATAATATATACGTATGATATATATATATATATATATAATATATATTATATATATATATATATATATATATATATACACACACAATACATCAACACACACACACACACACATATATATATATATATATATATATATATACTATATATATATATATATATACTATATATATCTGAAATACGATTTGCGTAACTGAAAATGATTTTCAATGCCCTTGGCAACATTTATACCTGGTTATTTGTGGTGTGTGGTGTGTGTGTGTGTGTGTGTGTGTGTGTGTGTGTGTGTGTGTGTGTGTGTGTGTGTGTGTGTGTCAGCACACATCGAGTTCTTAATTTTTGCTGACACCACACATTAAAGGTCCTTTGAAATCTAAGGACAATTTAATATTTCCAACCAATAATATAAAAAAGACGAGAGAGAGAGAGAGAGAGAGAGAGAGAGAGAGAGAGAGAGAGAGAGATGAAGCCACTACCCACATTGCCTTCTGACAACATAAGAGACAGACTGACTGACAGTACTGCTAACTGCATTTCCGTCTCGGAAATAAGACGAAATCTGTAAATCCAATTTACCGTCGAACGACTTCAAAACTGCACATTTTTACTGACAAATATCCCGACTGCAGGCTACTTATTTGATTCCCGTCTCTTCAGCGTATTTAGTCTCTCTCTCTCTCTCTCTCTCTCTCTCTCCTCTCTCTCTCTCTCTCTCTCTCTCTCTCTCCTTGAAATGGGGAAGTATCTCCTGTGGTTCCGATGAAGGCAACTTTAATTTTTTTTTTAAAATAAAAAAGACAACAAAATAAATTCGAAACATTTATCTTGGCTAAAATAACTAAAAATACAAGCAAAATGGCTTGGGAAGTGTTGTGTGGTATGTGTGTTGTGTGTGTGTGTAACAGAGAGAGAGACGAGGAACGAGAGAGAGAGAGACGATAGAGAATAGGACGATGTGGAGACGGAGATGGAGAGAGGAAGAGAGAGAGGGAGGAATAATAAGCAAAAAAACTGGCTTGTGCATAGAGACAATAAGAGAGAATCCTTTCCTTCCTTGCCCTTTCAAGGAAGGTTCCCTCCCGATTCAGGGAAGGCAAAACGGGGATCAAAACCTGACGACGGAGAGAGAGAGAGAGGAGTCCACCGACCCCACAAGGGCGGACTCAAGAGGACGCGATGAGAGGAGCGAGAGACTCCTCTTCATTTCCTGACTCTTGTCTTCCTTTACCAAACACGCCGGTTATTTATATATATGAGGCCTAAGAAATGCAGGCACCCGTCAGACCGATTCACTCAAGCCTGCCCCACCCCACCCCCCCCCCCCCCTTTTTTTTTTTCCAAGCGATGGTTGGGTTTGAAAAATCCGCAAACTGATTGCACAGATTTTATCATCATGCCTGGGATTATATTTTTTGAAAGGCCCGCTTAAATCGGTCCACCATCGAGGGGCCGGCCCCATTTCTTTTATTTATTTTTTTTTCCAGTTATAATTCATATTTCTCTTGGATGATCAGGTATTTTTCAACTAAAATGTCTTTAATTTGTTTTCAAATGTCTCAAGTTTTCACACCTTTATCTTTCAGTGCAAATTCTTTTCTAGGGTGATTAGGTATTTTGGATGGAAATGTCTCAAGTTTCATCTCAAAAAGCCTCTGAGTTTTACCCCTTTTTTCTTTTATTCTTGGAAAAATAACGAATAATTTTGTGTCGTCTACTTAAAAAGCTTCGATGAAGACTACAATTTGAATAATTAAATTAAAAAAACTTACACTTTACACTTTGAGTAATTCAATTTAAAAACTCTTACATGATTCAAACAAAAACTTATACTTTTCACTTGAATACTAAAATTTAAAACCTCTTACATGATTGAAAAGAAATGATACTTAACACCTAGAATAATTAAATTAAAAACTCTTACATGATTTAAAAATAAAAAGCTATAGTTTAAACCTTGAATAATTAAATTTAAAAAACTCTTGCATTTTTAAAAAACTTATACTTTACACCTTGAATACTTAAAATAAAAAACTCTTACATGATTTTAAAAAAATTATACTTTACACCTTAAATAACTAAACTAAAAACTCTTACATGATTTAAAAAAAAAGCAATATTTTATTGAATATTAAATTTTAAATAAACTTACATGATTTTTAAAAAACTTATACTTTACACATTGAATCATTACATAAAAAAACTCTTACATGATTTATATAAAAAACTTAATACTTTACACCTTGAATAATTAAACTAAAAAAACTCTTACATGATTTAAACAGTCACGAAGCCATTCCACGACCTCGATTGGATAAGGGGCCTTCAATGAATAGCACTGATAAAAAAGCAGAGCTCCACCCAGTGAATGTGTGAGCATGCAAGCAGGCCATTAGCCGCTGATAACGGGTTCCAGCTGATAAGGGAGACAAAAAATTGCCACCATAAAGCACTACGGTATTATGCTTTTATCATTCTAACTTTTATGGAGGGGCATTTAAATTCGCCTCATTTCCCACAAATCTATCAAAATGTGATATCAAAGAAAATAGTGTATAGTGATTCCTTTCTGAAAGCAAAATGTTTGTATGGCTTTTCCTAAAAAAAAATCAATACGCTCGTTACTGAAACAATTGACAGACGAGTGAATAAACAGTATGAGGCTTCACCTGTTAGTTGCAAAAGATATGACACATCAAAATTTGAGACTACCTTCCGTATTCGCAACAAATGGTGTACCAGTCACTTTATATTAATTATGGTGAATAGGGAGGTGTGGGTATGTCCTAACAAAATCAAGCGCGGTCACTATAAGTCTGTTCATAATCGTCTCTTCACTGTAGACTTTCCGATTCATCTCTCGAAATGTCCGGTGAAATTCTTGGAGTTATTCTGGAAATACGGAGGAAATCAGCAGATTCTTTGCTGCTAAGTCAATGGTAAGAGAAATATATTTTGAGTTCGCAAAATCCATTGGTATCCGTTTGCTTAAAACTCAACTCAATCACAAACGGCAAACCAAGATGACCACGAGATAGATTACTATAATAGTAGAGGTCACGATACAAAAGCAGCTAATATTCATTAATATGGATGCCTTCCTGACGTAGTCTAGGGGAAAAAAACAGAGTGATAACCACACGTAGGCAACTTACCGACGACGCATCACAAGCATGTTGGATGCAAGTCAAGGAATCACTAGTAGTCCATCATTTGCCAAAGGTTCGTTCGCCACTTATGGTCACTAACTTATTTTCAACTTATTTGTGATATGTAAGCGATGTTCCAGACTTGTTTATGACAGGCACTTCTATTTTTAACAATCTGGCAAGAACGATTAACTTCCTGACTGACAGAATTACTGACTGAAAAGTAACAGCAACCAGTTACTTCCAGACGGAATGGACTGCTAACTGAATATTTCCCAGACTGACTGAATTACTGAATGAAAAATGACAGCAGCCAATTACTTCCAGACTGAATGGACTGCTAACTGAAACAGTTATGGTACGTAATTACTCGCACACTTAATAAAATGCTGACTGAGAAAGAGACAGCAACGAATCATTTCAGACTGAACAATTTGCTAACTGACAAATTGACCCCATCGAATGGCACCCAGGCTGAATGAACTGTGACTGAAAAAGTGATGGAATCGAATCACTCCCAGACTGGACGAACAGCTGATTGTAAGTGATTACATAGAATTTCTGCCAGACTGAATGAACCGATGATTGATAAGAGTGATGACATCGAAATATTCCCAGACTGAATGAACTACTGATTGAAAAAGTGACGGCATCGAATGAAAACCAAGACTGATTGATTATACTGCTGATTGAAAGTGACAGCAACGAATGACTACCAGACTGAGAGCAAAGGTGACTGTAGCAAATGATGAATGACATCGAATTTCGTCCAGACTGAGTGAACAGCTGACTGTAGTAAATGACGAAATTCCGTCCAGACTGAATGAACAGCTGACTGTAAATGATGACATCGAACTTCGTCCAGACTGAGTGAACAACTGACTGTAGATGATGTCATCGAATTTCATTCAGATTGAGTAAACAACTGACTAAATGATGTCATCGAATTTCGTTCAGACTGAGTGAACAGCTGACTGTAAATGGTGACATCGAATTTCCTCCAGACTGAGTGAATAGCTGATTGTAAATGATGACATATAATCTCTTCCTGCCTGAATGAACTGCTGACTGTAAAGTAACAGCAATGAATCACTCCCAGATTGACCGAACAGCTGACTGGCTGAGAAGGTGAGTTATGATGACGCAAGAGACGACTTGAATGAGAGAGAGAGCTCAACCAAGGCCACCGAGATTAAGACTCAACTCACACAGCCAAGGGGAGAGAGAGAGAGAAGAGAGAGAGAGAGAGAGGAGAGGAGAGGAGACGAGAAGGAGAAGAGAGAGAGAGAGAGAGAGCACGTCACCTGGCGAAAACCTTGACCTTCATAACCAAAACTCGATGCAACCTTTTTTGGGATACGTTCACCATTCAAGAGTTCAGCTTGCATTAATGGCGTCTTAGGAAATGTAATCCAATTTCAAAATAAACTTTTGACAACAACGATTAATAGAACACGAATTTAATCCATCGATGCTTAAATTCGTTTTTACAAATGTGTTATTGAAATATTTATATTTGAAAAGTAGAAAAGCAAAACCCAAAACGTTTTATGAATCAAAGTGGATCGTGTTAAAACAAACTTTAATGGCAAAAAATATTCTAGCAAAG
>NC_061096.1:32287967-32332967 GCF_015104395.2 Macrobrachium nipponense
TGATCTTGTTCTCGAGTACACCCTCAAGCAATGAAACTCGGAATCAATGAATCAAAAACAGACACCAGCCAAGAAAACAAAACTTAATAAAGTCTACAAACAAATCATTTTTCATTATGCTACTTAAGAAAACAAAACATCTCTCATGTACAACCAAACAGTTCCCATGACAGTGTAATGACGCACTGGATAACGGAATGGCGCACTGAAAACATCACAAGCAAATGAGTGGCACCGGAGAGCGAGAGCTCTGGCACTGTGCCACGAGAGACTTTGGCACCAAGCATGACGTCGCTTATAATGCCAAGGATGTCGAGCCAAAAGGAACAGACAAATCAAAACAGACTCGGACAGAAGCAATTGCAGAGAGAGAGAGAGAGAGAGAGAGAGAGAGAGAGAGAGAGAGAGAGAGAGAGAGAGAGAGAGAGACTTCGCTAACAATTGCATTTTCCTTTGACATTTTTAAATAATTTCTGAGACAGACAGACAGAAATCCTTGCACCGTTGCAAACAGGATGTTCAAAATATAAATAAAATTTTAATCAGTAAAACATTAAATAGCCTTGTCACAGGCATACTACGGAGAAGAGGGAAGGAGAGAGAGGAGGGAGGAGAGAGACTGAGGGGAGAGAGAGAGAGAGAGAGAGAGAGAGAGAGAGAGAGAGAGATTACATTAACAACTGGCCTTTCCTCTGACAGTTTCAAACCAATTTTTTCTAACATCTTGCAAACAAGATGATCAAAGGCCTTATACCATTTTAAAAAGTAAATTATATTGTCATTATCAATAGGAAATATTACAGAGAGAGAGAGAGAGAGAGAGAGAGAGAGAGAGAGAGAGAGAGAGAGAGAGAGAGAGAGAGAGAGAGAGAGAGAGACGTCTATAAATTACTTCAGTCACCTGCTGAATTAAATCAAAACCAGTAAATCAAACCAGCTCTATCTATAAGTAAGTATGTTCAGTTTTAAGAAGTTACGAAGATCACGCAGCACGTAATTCTACAACACAAATCAACGTCATGCAGAGAGAGAGAGAGAGAGAGAGAGAGAGAGAGAGAGAGAGAGAGAGAGAGAGAGATCCTCCAAGGCAGGAGAAATGTGACGCATCAATTTCATTCAAGGGACAGCGAGGAAAGTTAGTCCATCAAGTCAAACTTTGTTAGTACAAAGTGGCCACTTGGAAGAACATTCACTCCTAAATTCCGCATTTTATTCTCTGCCACAACCCTCATCTTGGAGTACGAAGGAAGAATATTGTGATCAAGAGGTTTCCTTACATTCTTCACAATGCTCGATGGGTTATAATGATGTTGGGCAAATGCTCGGTGTTCCGATGCCAGATCTATAAAACAATGAATCAGTCATGGTGATGATGGCGCCAAGACAATTTTTTTTCAAATGGTAGACACAAATTAAAAAAAGAACACAGCACTGATCAGAATGTCAGCAGCAATAAATAATGATAATAAAATAAAAATAAAAACTCAAATTGCACAGGGCTGAATTTTAACCTATCGTTTGTTTTGGATGTAACTAGTTTTAGATATTGGAGGTCACAAAAAAATAATAACATTCCGAATGTTAACAGCAATAAATTATGATAACAATAAAATATTCGCAATAAATTATAACAATAAAATATTCTTAATCTGCACAAGGCAGAACCTGAATGCATCGTTTGATTTGGATGTAACTAGTTTTAAATACTATGGCATCAAAATAAATTAGCATTTTCTGTTTTTAATGATAGACAATCAACTCCATTTTCTCAATTCATAACTGTGAAGCAAAATGGAGCACAGTCGTTTTACTACTTCAAGAACAACAGCGCACCTAATTACCCGGGTAAACAATACCACAATAGTGACACAATAATGCCACAATAGTGTCACTACACGTGGCATCATCAAGACGAGAATAAAAGCCCAAGAGAGGTCATGACCTCATTCGAGTCCCAAGATGGCTCGTAAAAGACGTGACATTTCAAACAAGTAATAAAACGCTGTCATCAAATCAACAGACGCCGGGGACTTCGCAAGACTATGCCCCCCCCCCCCCCCCCCCCACCCCCCCCCCCCCCCCCCGCTTACAGAACCGAAATTCACTTCAACTGCTAGTTAAAGTGGCAGAGAAAAGTCGTGTGGGGGAAAATGTAAGTTTCATAAATAAATAAATAAATAAACAATAAAGATATATATATATATATATATATAAATACTTATATATACTGTATACACAATATGTGTATGCAATATATATACAAATATATATATATATAGATATATATATATATATATATATATACACACACATATAACATAGTATAACACTTATATATGTATATACTGTATACAATATATGTATGCAGTATATACGTATACATATACAAATATGTATAATTATAAACTAATTTTTATGTATATAATATAAATATAAGATATAATTATATATATATATATATATAATCTTCTTTTACAGCAGCAAAATACCTTTACACTACCATACTAACTTGCAGACGGAAAATCTGTCGGTGTCTGCATAATAAAGCATGGCACAAATAAATTTACTCATATCATGAATGGTCTCTGTACAAAAGTACAGAAACATCTTTAAGAAATATAGCGCTCATGGAAGGTAATATGTATAGGTATCTTGCGATGAATCTTTGGAAATATCACCTTTAAAAGATCTCGTTTTCGGATAACAGGTCAAGAAGAGAATTTCATTTGAATATGAGACCACTCCGCCAGCAGTTCACTGGGTTTCCTTATTCGTTGCACATTAAATGAATAAGGCAAATCAGTTAACTACTGTTGAAACGATATCATATTCAAATGTAATTCTCTTTTTTGATCTGTTACACGAAAAGGAGATTTTTCAAAGATATTATTATGAGGAAAAACGAAATAAAACCATGAACAAGGGGAGTGGAGTCCTGTGCAAATTGGTACAAACCCTATACCTAAACCCAAGAACAAAGGGAGTGGAATCCTATGCAAATTGATACAAATCCTATATATAGGATATTATGGATACATAAGTACTTATTCTTTTCGAAACTCATCGGTTTCCTTCCTACTGTCATTTCCCTAAACCGAGAGAGAGAGAGAGAGAGAGAGAGAGAGAGAGAGAGAGAGAGAGAGAGAGATTCTTATGCTAGTTGGTAACAGCATTTAACTCTATCTCCCACAGTTTTCAGCTCAGTGTGTTCCACGAAAGAATAAGTCACGTATCCTTATTCCAAATTCTCTCTCTCTCTCTCTCTCTCTCTCTCTCTCTCTCTTCCTCGGAACGGCATACGCGCATTTTCCACGCTTAATAGGAATTAAGAGAGAAAATCGCTTGCATAGTTTTTCCGCAGCGTTGGACTGACGTTTGCAACTGCCATGCTTCAGCTGAGTGGGGTTGCCAGTCCTAATCGTGACAGAGTTAAACAGGACGCGGCAGGATGCGACAGATTTGAACTCACATTTGCAGAAACTGCGTCATACGTGAAAGTCTGATCTGTTTTCATACGAAATGAAAAACGATACGCGATTACATTCTGAATGAATACGGCTTATTAATGGATTTCTCATTTCCTTTCGTTATGGCGGACAAAAAAATGGGAAAAAGACTTCTTTCGCTGTATTTAATGCAATTCATAAATTTTCTAATGCTTTCTGATCTAGACAGTCATGGCTGAAACCCCCAACCATATGTATGCCTTTCAGAAACGATAAAATTCTGATTTATATTACAGAAATTTACATACTTTTGAATAAACTTCACTCCACTCACCACAAGGCCGAACCGTCTCAAAAAGGTCGGGTAAATATTTTCCACCTAAACTGACCTTTCTACGAGAACATCTCCGTATATCTGCACCTCACTCACACACACACACATATCTGTGTGTATGTGTACGTTTGTTTGTATGGTGTTTTTACGTTGCATGGAACCAGTGGTTATTCAGCAACGGGACCAAAGGCTTTACGTGACTTCCGAACCACGTCGAGAGTGAACTTCTATCAACGGAAATACACATCTCTCGCACACCTCAAGGAAATGCCCGAGAGCCGAACTCGCGGCCACCAAGGTGGCACGCAAAAACCATACCGACCACGCCACTGAGGCGCTTCGTGTGTATGTGAGTGTGTTTGCATATATACACGTACAATGAATTCATCATGCGTGATATACCTAATGAACCAGCTAGAACTATATATATAACCAACCAGAGAATTTGTAGTCAGGGGACATCCGGTGGTGGGCATTATCTCCGGAAGGCTGAACAATTTCCTACCGTCGAATCTGGCGGGGATTACCAGTAATATCTACTTTGGTATTATTATTATTACTATTATTATTACACTCAGTAGATGAACCTATCCATATGGAGCAACAAGCCCACCAAAGGGGCCACTGACTTGAAATTGAAGCTTCCAAAGAATATGGTGCTCATTAGGAGGAAGTAAGAGCAAGTAAATGGAAGTACGAAAAGAAGAGTTCCCACGTACTAAAAAAAACTTCAGTAAATGGATCAATAAAAAAGAATGTACTAAAATGCAAGAAGAATATTATTAGGGTAGAAATGAATTACATTTTAGCTTCAACTTCTAAGAAGTTCCAATGGCACGACATCCTTTGGGAGGCTGTTCTACTGGATTTGTTTATGGTTCACTAACGCCCCCCCCCCCTCCCCCCCCCCAAGCAAAAAAAAAAAAAAAAAAAAAAAAAAAAAAAAAAAAAAAAAAAAAAAAAAAAAAAAAAAAAAACGTGGAATGAACTTTCCTACAAATGTGTCCAAGAATTCGGACCGTTACTGCAGTCTACCCAATTTTGGCCGACTAATTTTCCGCGGGCGGTGGAAGTTAGGTCTTAAATTCAAACCAATGTGAAAGCTTTTGGTTCATTAGTTCTACTCTCTCTCTCTCTCTCTCTCTCTCTCTCTCTCTCTCTCTCTCTCTCTCTCTCTCTCTTTCCCTGAAATCGCTTTCATTTCTTCCACATGTACGAACCACCTCAAATACTTTTATAAACAATTTCACCAACACCAACATTTTTGCAACTCTGCATACCTCCACACATCTCACCTTCTCAGTTCTTACATTATATATACTCAACAGTGTCAATTTTTTTTTCTATCTTTCGTATTCAGCATCCAAACTTCAATTCCATATAGGAGAGCGAGCTGGTTAAACAATCCCTTCCTACAACCTTACTCTAGTTTCGAATCTTTTTTTAACGCACTTGGCTACCTTTTATTCACGTGCTTTGTGTTTTTACGCACCGTCTGATCCTACAACCATCCAGTTTCATTTACTCCCCAACGCCATAACGAATCAATCGTTTGCATCCTAACGCTCGCTTCGTTTCCACCGTAAGAAATTGAAATCATTCAGACCAAAATAATTTCTGCTCTGAAAATCCTTAACGCCCTGTACAGTGTACAGTGCCTCTCTCAATAACGATGAACGAACAGTCTCCTACAGAAGACTTTTCCTATTACATCTACTTTGTCAATCATCATTTTGATTGTAGGAGCATACGCACGCACACACACTTACGTTTTCCTAGGCCTCATCTTTCTCTTTCCGAGTTATATACCCTTGTTCAATAAAATGATCGTCTTCCACCCCTCGCCAATAAGCACACCACCTCATAACATAGATCAGCCTTGTCTATCTTTCTGACATCTAAGATATTCGTCCTTTCAATCATCCATAATACACTTATATTCTACTCACGCAATCTACCTCGGCAGCATCGCCTCAAACTTGTCGTAAAACAAGACAATATTGTCAGAGAGAGAGAGAGAGAGAGAGAGAGAGAGAATGCTTTTACTCAAGGCGCCTCCTCCTTCCCCCCCTCCTCGCCTT
Organism: Macrobrachium nipponense; assembly: GCF_015104395.2. Lineage (NCBI taxonomy): Eukaryota > Metazoa > Arthropoda > Malacostraca > Decapoda > Palaemonidae > Macrobrachium > Macrobrachium nipponense. The sequence goes on from NC_061096.1 coordinate 32,293,829, forward strand.
CTATTCTAGTAGCACAAAGGGATTACGTTCGGCCAATCCGGGAATAGATGGCCACGGCTTCCTTCTTACGAAGGATTCAAGATCCTTCTGAGTCTTCTTTAGAATCGGCACACAAAATGTCAAAGGCGTATCCTTCACTCCTTCCTTCATCCTCAGTACACAAACACACGTCTCCAAAATATCTCTAAGAGTCTGCTTAATCTTTCTCAATCTCCATGGATTGCGATGTGGGTTAACAACGAAGAAAATATAGATAAATACATATATATCATAAAAAAGTCAAGACTGTCAATCATTTTTCCTTGGTAAAAATCAAAATAAAAACTAATATGAATCCATAAACACGATATATATCCTTAAAAATCTTTTCCCATCAACCGGTCATCCAATATCGAAGAACGACTGGACATTACGTAGAAAACACCATGACATAACAATCGATACCACGTAACCAATTACAGAAATATTCCGCATTGAAAACTTCCTACTTACAAAACATATTCACTTAAAAAAAATGAAAAATAAAAAAATCAGTGATTTATTTTATTTTTTTATTTATTTGATTTTTTATTTTGTCTTTTTTTATTTGATTGATTTTTTAAGCCTTTTTTTCTCAAAATGTATTTTATGACAGAATTACTATTGATTTATCTTTTAGGTTTCCCGTTCTGGCCTATTCCCGTTCTGGCCTAAAGTATGCATTTGCAATTTTTTTATATCAAAACAAATAGATGCAGCACAGTTATGCTTAAGTTTTTATTAACCTCCAAACCATATTTTTCAATTTGTTTGCTTTCAAATTTTTTAAAAAAATTGAAAATTAAAAAATCATGATTTTTTTAATGAAAAAAATCAATGATTTAATCACTTGATTAAATAAGTTTGATTTAATCATTGTCAATCCTGTGGCGATGCATAAAAAAGTAAAAAAACTCTTATTTAGTCTTTCCCAAATGAATTGGGATGGTCAAACTCCTAAAATCCTTGATCAGAAACTTTTGAAAAGTCTCGTATGAGAGGAAATAGGTCACAATGACTGAGAGCGCTCTCAGTTTCTGAGGACACGAATAATTATGTCTTCAAAGTTATATTGGCATCCTTTCAGTGCTAACCTTTATCATTACAAATATTGCCAAGATATCGTTCAAACAAGAAGAACTGGATTGGAACATAAAATGTAGGCTACAGACCAAGGGCTTGGAACTATGAGGTCATTCAGAGCTCTAAAGGAAATAGTGTTAAAAACGTTTGAAAGATGTAACAGGAGGAAAAGCTGGCAGTTGCACACTGAAACAATAGTTAAGAGAGGGGGGAGAGTAAGATGAAAAAGAATATGAACAGAGATACTGTAAAAGGAATGAAAGGGGTTGCAGCTAAGGACCGAAGAGACACTGCAGAGAACCTCAAGTAATGCCTACAGTGAGCAGCGTGAGGTGTACTGATGGCACTTAGATTTAAGGCAAAGTTCATCCCCAAGACAACAGTAAGTCGTAAAAGGAATTTTAGTACCTCGAACAGCTAAGGACCGAAGAGATCCTGCAAAGAACCTCAAGTAATGCCTACAGTGAACAGCGTGAGGTGCACTGATGGCACTTTGATTTAAGGCAAAGTGCATCTTCAAGATAACAGTAAGTCGTAAAAGGAACTGTACCTTAAACTCGTCTGTTTCTGCCGGCTTCCTACTGACACTGACACTAATGCTTCTTCCTACAACATTTGTGCGGCAAAGCAAAGAATTCTTTCTCCGCTCCTCTGTGGCGTCCTAAACGACGTCGGTAACAGCGACCTTCTCACTCCAGCAATTAGCGCGAGCAACGACACGTCCAAAAACATCTGTATTGCATTCGCGAGTAAATTACTCGTAACACTCGCGCCGTTTACTCTGCCTTTATTGCTTCATAACGACCCACAGCCACTTGAACCAATGTCCGAAGTTTTAATTTTTTATCTTTATTTTATCTTATAACCCTTTTTATCTTATTGTACAAGGCAGAGGTGTTAATACAGCGTTCAAGCCTCCTATTTCATCCGGGTTTTTTTTTAATCTTTATTCTAAAGATACAACTATTCCAATAATTTACATTATTTGGATAATTCTGTTGATACAAAAATACAAATATGAACTTAAATAACATTTTGCTACAAAATCAATATAAATAAAAATCAAAACGTATAGTTTAAACATTCTTTAGTTACATACTTGGAAATGTTGCTTGTATTTTCAAGACCACGTGATTTCATAAGCTTATGGTTGTTTAAGATCAAACCATTGTCCAAAGATGTGTTCCGCGTTTTAATAACCCTTTTTATTTTTCATGAAAAGAAAACTATCGCGCCGGCTTTGTCTATCCGCCAGTACTTTTCCTGCCCGCCCTCAGATCTTAAAAAACTACTGAGGCTAGAAGGCTGCAAACGATGTGTTGATCATCCACCCACCAATCATCAAACATACAAAATAGCAGCCCTCTAGTCTCAGTAGTTTTTTATTTTTTATTTATTCAAGTTTAAAGTTAGATATAATCGTGCGTCTGGTACCGATACAGGCCAGGCCACCAGCAGGCCGGGGTTAAATTTTCATGGGCAGCGGCTCATACAGCATTAAACCGAGACCACTCGATTGCGCCGATGGAACTTCGGCGCATTTTTTACTTGTTTATCTTCAATTTTACAAGACAGAGGTGTTGTGTTGACACTGCGCTCAAGCTTTCTATTTCATCCGTGACTAAGAAAATGTGATTATACGGACTTTTGGATGCTTAAAATCACCATAGTACAGTTAAAAGTAAAAAATAGGAATAATAATATTTGAGCGGAATTTAATCTCTAACATACTGGTGGCATACTGTCGTGAAAATAAGGATAATTTTCACGTTTGAATTGATGAAAAGAACAGTTCCACAGACGTCATCATTATCTCATTTACTCATTCTTTATTCATTGTGATTTCATAAGTGATAAATAAATATATAACTCATTGACAACTACGTGCGTGAGGTTATGCACGACGATGTTAATATACCTTCATATAATAATAAATATAACGATAATTAAACTTAACGAACCAAGACTTTCATATTTTAAAGCAATGCGATCGTTTCACAAGCAAAATTCGTGAAAAATAAATCAAAGGAGGTAAATATAATATAAGAAACCAACATAAAAGTCATCTAGAATTAGTAATCAAAAAGAAAAAGAGATATATATTTGAGACATTTCCACGAACCTTGAAAACTTACTTATTTTCCCCAGAACGACCGAAATCCGGCCGGCGGCATATTCTGCGATTTAAGCTCTTTCATCAGAATGCAGATTTATGCAAGGCGAGATGCTGAGCCTTCGTGATTTTACTATCAAAGCAGCGTCCCGGTGTCAAGGAGGATGAAGAGACCATAGGTGAGAAGGTGAAACGCTCCTGGCATAAGCCATCTACTATGTGCATGAAAACAGAATGGTTACTTACTTGGCAAATCAGAATCAGAGGCTTCAAAGTTTTTTTGTATTACGAGAGAGAGAGAGAGAGAGAGAGAGAGAGAGAGAGAGAGAGAGAGAGAGAGACTTACTGGGAAGTTCTTAGAGTAGATACACAGTCCAAGAAGACATCTACAGCAGGTAAGAGAGAGAGAGAGAGAGAGAGAGAGAGAGAGAGAGAGAGAGAGAGAGAGAGAGAGAGAGAGAGAGAGCAGTTATTATTAGTTTTGATTATTTTACACCTTTGCAAAGACGTTTTACGTATTGTGGCAATGAGAACTTACTGGTTGAGAGAGAGAGAGAGAGAGAGAGAGAGAGAGAGAGAGAGAGAGAGAGAGAGAGAGAGAGTCTTACTGGGAAGGTCTTAGAGCAGAGACAGTCTAAGAAGTCTTACAGCAGAGAGAGAGAGAGAGAGAGAGAGAGAGAGAGAGAGAGAGAGAGAGAGAGAGAGAGAGAGAGAATTCGGTACCTTGGAAGATATCTTTACAAATGACAGCTCTCTCTAGATAAAATTCCTTGTAATCAAAGCGCCACTCAAAAAGAGCCGCAGGGCCAGGCGTAGTTCAAAGCGTCGAGACTAAGAGACATGACTCCTAATATCCATCACACTTACGGGCTGTCTTCTGTCAAGTGTCACCTATTACCCCCTCATAGTTTTAAGGCACTGGCGTATTCCTCATCATCTCTGGTTCTAACTCCGAAAAGACTTTTCTTTTCATGAAAATTTGGATGTTACATACACACACACACACACACACACACACACACATATATATATATATATATATATTATATATATATATATATATATATATATATATTATACAACAATTATACACAAACAATTGAATATATATGTGTGCATGTTTACGTATACCATATACATACAAGCATGCATGCATTACATAATATATAGCTTTTCAAAACATTAAATCATATTTATATTGTATATATAATATAGAATATACATACTACCATACATACAAACATACATACATACATAACACCACACACACACACACACACACACACACCCACACATATATATATATATATAATATATATATATATACATCATAAAATTATAAATAATATTGAAAAAAACTATTCCTAGTTTCAAAAGTTTCTTGAACAAATTGGACGCGCCATGCCTCAAAGTCCTCATTACAAGCGGAAAACATTCAAATAGAGAAATGTGTAGCCAACCGCCCCCCGCAACCCGCCCCCCCGCCCCCCCACAACAAACCATAAATCCAGTAGGCCACTTGAGAATTAAAGGAGAAGGACGCCTTCCCATACAACTGAATATCAACGAAATGTCAACGAGTGGAGGAGTTCGTTTTCTTCCACTACGAAACTGAACTGCCATTTTGGTTACATGCGATTTTATGGTCTGTCTGTCTGTCTATCTATCTATCTAGCTATATAATATATATATATAAAAATTATATATATATATATATATATATTATATATATATATATATATATATATATATATATATACACGAATCTTCAGAGGGTGTCCATGATACGAGTTGTAAAAGGATCAAGTTTATTATAACGAAACGTTACATGGACACCCTCTGAAGATTCGTATATAATTTCTCCACTGAACGACTATATATATATATATATATATATATATATTATATATATATATATATATATATATATATATATATATATAAATATATATATAGTCTACATGAGAGAGAGAGAGAGAGAGAGAGAGAGAGAGGGAAGAGAGAGAGAGAGAGAAATTTTCAACCGACGCACAGCTTAAAAAAAAAAAAAAAAAAAAGCACACACACAAACACCAACGCACCGAGAGAGAGAAACTCCAGAGGCACTCACTCACAACACAGCCTCGGCACCGCAGCCACCAGACCTCGGTACTACTACCGACACTCACTCGTGAATATTGTATGATGCTCGCTTACTTTTTTTTTTCTTTTTAAGGATCATTTTGCTGTTGGCACTACTCGTCCGGTGCAATTTAATACCTGCTACCCAGCTTCAGCATACCATCTTTGGAGAGTAATGTTTTTTATTTTTTTTTGAGGCATAGCCAACCTCGAAGTGTCAAGGAAATGTTGCGAATTCAAAATTCAACGTCATGGTGGCTGAGATAAACGTGAAATGCACAGGAAAAAAAATATGCGTAAATAAAAGTAAAATTTCCTACCCACCATAACGCGATGACTTTACAAAAAGTGGTTCGGATCCCGCAATAGGCAGTAGGTCCCGTTGCTAGGTAACCAACTGGTTCGTAGCCACGTAGAGAAATCTAATCATTGGGGCCAGCAGCCCTGCATGGGAGAGCTGTTGATCAGCTCCTCAGTGGTCTTGTTAAATTAAGGTATATTAACTTCACTGTAAAAACTGCTATTTTTTTCAAATAAGACACCAGAAGGAATACAACAACGGATCATGAAACTCGGGTACCAACACACGAATAAACCTGATGCATCGTTAACTCTGATACTGAAGAAACTGAAATCGTCGCACGCAGCAAAGGGGACGAACTACGATAAATGCACCTCAACCCAAAACAACTTCATCGAAAAATATCATGGCCCCAAAAAACACAATTTCCAAATGGCGATCCAAAAGCAAGTTAATAATGACAAAAAAATCAGACTGCCAAAAAACTTCTTCAAACGAGAATCAAAAGCAGCATTAAAAATTTTCCATAGGCAATACATATCCTTCAAATGACAAATGGAAAAGAGCAGAAATAAGACGCAAAAGAAAACAATCTTGTCAAATAAATCAAAACATTCCAGGGTCGAATCTCAGACACCCACTTGGGAATAAATCACGAGATTTTCTTACTGAAGGAAAAATAGTTATGAAACTATATTAGTACCACCAATTACCATCCAGGAGCGGAATACCACAAAATAAAGAATTTAGGACAAAGGCCAAGCGCTGGGACCTACGAGGGCGTTCAGCGCTGAAACGGAAACTGACAGTAAAAAGCTTTGTATGGGGCAACTGGGGGAAAACCTGGCAGTCGCCTATGAATCAACTGATAGGAATATGAACGGAGGTACAATAAAATGAATGAAAGGGGTCGCAGGAAGTGGCAGAAGGGGCGCCGCAAAGAAATTTGAGCAATGCCTACAGTGCATCACATGAGGTGCACTGACGGCACAAACATCTTACGGGGATTTACCATCCAGGCAACAACAGTAGTCTTACTCAGTTAAAAGAGAAATGATCTTCACAATGAGTCTCTCCATAACCCACTGATACAACTACTTTAGTAGGTCCAAGAGAGCAAATGCCAGGCGATGATTAACTGATTCATGTATCCTGGAGTCGCGACGATTATGGCCATCGATGCCGAAAATAGGTTTTTTGTTAAAATTCGTAAAATGATGAAAAAAAATGCAGCTATATAATCTTGATGAAATTTCAGTAAATCACGCCCTCCATCTATGTAGTTTTAAATGTACTTTCCTACAACCATAAATTCATAAATGATCACAATGCAATGTACGACACAACAAAGTATGAAAGAGTAATTGCTGACGGGAGGCTGCCATAAGAGTACTCTCCACAATCTTCAACAGCGAGTTTTCCCTCATCTACTTCCTTTGAACTTTGTTTTGACACTTCATTTCAGTATGGAAACGGAAGGAATGGCGGAACTTTAATGTTGGACAGAGAAAATAATTCCTACTTGGTTGAATTAAAAAGAAAGATGACGGCGAAGATCCCAGGGTCAAGACGAAATCGAAACCAATATTCTGGAGACCGTCGACTAATGACAACACATAAATCGCATCGTTAACATTTCATTGCTATTACAAATTATTGGAAGAACTCTGTCGCTCCCAATGTAGAGAGAGAGAGAGAGAGAGAGAGAGAGAGAGAGAGAGAGAGAGAGGAGAGCCCAACCTGCTCAAATAAAATACTTCTCTCCATATACATGAAAACAGTAACATGACCAAATAAATAAACAAACCGGATCTTGGTGTTTGTGTTGAATAGAGAGAGAGAGAGAGAGAGAGAGAGAGAGAGAGAGAGAGAGAGAGAGAGAGAGAGAGAGGACCCTTTTGAAGCAAGTTGGAGGGAAGAAAGTCTCCAACTACACGAAGAGCAGAAGTGGGTCGATGACGACACAGACGTTTCTCGTAGAACAAGAAGAGCAGATCAAAGAGAGATAGAGAGACGAGCAGCAAGAGAGAAGACGAGCAAGCGAAAAATAATAAGTGTATAAAAAGAGGCGGAAATGAAAACACGTCAGAGGGATGGGAGGGGCTGGTAAGACAAGTGTAGTGTACCCACGTGTTTGGCCAACATTACGTGGTCCAGCGTAGCTGCATATTGATCAATGTCAGCTTTGCTTGCTCTCTCTCTCTCTCTCTCTCTCTCTCTCTCTCTCTCTCTGGATCACTTCATGTCCCACCACATACAGCTAAACACTCTCTCTCTCTCTCTCTCTGGATAACTTGCATGTCCCACCACGTACAGCTACACACATACTCTCTCTCTCTCTCTCTCTCTCTCTCTCTCTCTCTCTCTCTCTCTCTCCGGATCACTTGTCTGTCCCTCCCCCAACATACATAAGCTACACTCTCTCTCTCTCTCTCTCTCTCTCTCTCTCTCTCTCTCACACACACACACACAAAGGTACTTTCTCTCCGGAGGCCTTCTCTACCCCATTACAAGCTCGTCGCCTCTCCTCTCTCTCTCTCTCTCTCTCTCTACCAAACCGCAAACTTCTATCATGGAGGCTATTTAATTTCGAAGCTTTTCACAAACCCTCCTCCTGAACGACTCAAAGGAATCTAATCCCACAAAACTTTTCCATCCTGCGCTGCTGGATCCTTGTTTCCTTTCGGCCGGAGAAATCTATTTTCCTACTTCCACTGCAGGAGAAGTTTGCCGCTCCCGAGAGACTCACCCCACAACAACCGAGTTATGTAGATCCGTTGGGTGGGAAAGTGCCAAGTACCTCTCAATCAATGATACGAGGATAAAAATTGCAAAAATTCAACCTCTCCACTTAGCGCTGGAATCAGTAGAAATATAGAGAGAGCTGGAATGAGTAGAAATATTCAGAGCACTGAAGTCAGTATCAGTAGAATTATTCAGAACGCTGGAATCATAAATCCGTAGAAATATTCAGAGCACTGGAATCAGTAGAAATATTCACAGCGCTGGAATCAGTAGAAATATAGAGAGAGCTGGAATCATAAGAAATATACAGAGCGCTGAAGTCAGTATCAGTAGAAACATTCAGAGCGCTGAAAAGTCGGTATCAGTAGAAATATGCAGAGCGCTGGAATTAGTTGAGATATTAAGAGCGCTGGAATAAGTATGCATATTCAGAGAGCTGGCATCAGTAGAAATATGCAGAGCGCTGGAATTAGTTGAGATATTAAGAGCACTGGAATCAGTAGAAATATTCAGAGTCCTAGAATCAGTAGATATATTTAGAGCGCTGGAATCAGGAATCAGTAGAAATATTCAGAGGGCTGGAATCAGTAGAAATAATAAGAGTACTGGCTCAGTAGAAATATTCAGGGCTCTGGCAACCGTGGAGATATTCAGAGAGCTGGTATCCGTAGAAATATTCCGAGCAAGTATAACATTTATGTTTAAAATATCTCCCAATTTAAGCCGTGAATAATATTTCGAAAATAATACTAGTAGAAATAATAACACAGTATAAAGGAGAGAGAGAGAGAGATTCACAAAACACCCCACTAACATTGGCAACCTGACAAAAAATATAACAATTTAGTAGCAACAAGAAAACGAAGCGAGAGAAAGAGAGAGAATTCACATAAACACTCCATTAACATTGGCAACCATACAAAAAAAAAATAATAATTTAGTAGCACCAAGAAACCAGAGAGAGAGAGAGAGAGCGAGCCCATAAAACCTTATGATCTCCCATCCATTCGTCCCCCCCCCCCCCCCCCCCCAAAAAAAACGCTCAAGTTATCTCCACATCAACAGAGAGAGTGAGAGAGAGAAGAGGGGGTGGGGGACCCTATAAGGCAGGTTAAGATGGAGAACAGATAGATAGAATTAATCAATCAATTAGGAGGCGCGAGGAAGTAGGCCGGCTGGTAATGGAGAGGTTACTAATAAGGTAAGTGGTGGAGCATACCTGTAATTAACGCGGTAAGGTAGGCAGGTAGGAAACAAGGATATACAGAAGTCAAGCCTTAGGCGGAAGATTGAAAATGTGAAATGAATATCTGTTCACGACGTGTTTAAATGAAGCCACGTATCTTCTCGTCTTCTGAGGATATTTTCATTCATCAAGCCTTTAAAGAATTCAGCCCTCATGGAAAAGCATCATTTCTACCGCATCTCTTAATTATATGGCTTTAATAAGACGAGATGGGTTACATTTCAGAATCTTTCATTCAAAAAATACTTTGTAAATGAAAGAATCTGGAATCTAAGCCACCTCGTCTGATTGGAGCCTAACACCAGTACTATGAATATATTGACAGTAAAATTGTGTGGCTATTTTGTTATATGTAGGTATATATATATATATACATATATATATATGTATATATTATATATATATATATATGTATATATATATATATAGTATTATATATATATATATATATATATATATATATTATATATATATATATATATATATATATATATATAGTATTTAATATATATATATATATAGATATTAATTATATATATATTATTATATATAATATATCACGAACTAGTCAAGCAAAGTTTTAATTAATTTTTCAACCAAAGCTCTAAATTGCTGAAATTCTTAATTTTTCACCTTTAATGTTTCAAGATTGTTACTATGCGCTCCATTCATTTTATTCCTAAATCAAAAACTAAATAAGAGAAACGATTTGTCGTTTGTTCTTTTCACCAAAGTCGTCATCCTTCTGGTTTTTAGTTCCCAAAACGGGGCTTCTGGAACAGAACGTCGACATGCATAGCAAACAGTTCACACAAAGGCCACGTGATACAAAAGTATACGAGCTGCTGCCAATACGTCCAGTCTTTAAATAATAAATCTTGAAAATCGAAAAGCACGGGGAGAAAGAGGAGAATGGAGAGTAGAAGCCACCTCGCATTATCGAAAGATGCCTCTAAAGGTGTATCCCCTGAAAGCATAAGCGAAAATGGTACAAAAACCTCGTCCATGTATGTATAAATCAATATCACCATGATCAATGAGTTCCACGTTGGACGGGTGGTTTTCGTGCTCGCCTACCAATCTGAAGGTCCGGAGTTAGATTCTCCACTCGGCCATATAAAGTGTAGGTCCCGCTGCTAAGAAACCAATTGGTTCCTAACCACGTAAAAAATATCTGATTTTCGGGCCAGCCCTAGGAGAGCTGTTAATCAGCTCAGTGGTTTGGTAAAACTAAGATATACTTAACCAAGATCAACGACATTTTTGTTAATTTTTCACATACAGATCACTCATCCAAAACTCAATCACAACTACATACACTAACCAAAATACAAATACATTCAAAAGCTCATCTAGTCACTTCACACAACATAATCTTCTAAGACACGATTTCTTCATTGGACGAGTCGGTTACGTGCTCGACTACCGACCTCAGGGTCTGGGTTCGATTCCCCTCTGCCAACGCGAAATCAGAGGAATTTATTTCTGGTTACAGAAATTCACGTTTCGATGTAGTTCGGATCCCAGAATAAGCTGTAGGTCCCGTTGCTAGGTAACCAATTGGTTCCTAGCCACGTAAAAAATATGAGATTTTTCAGGCCAGCCCTAGGAGAGCTGTTAACCATCTCATTGGTCTGGTAAAACCAAGATATATATATATATATATATATATATATATATATATATATATATATATATATATATTTTTTTCCCCTCTACAGTGGTGACGGTAAAAACCCGCAGCCGACGATACTTTCACCAATGGCGGGAACTGTGCAAGTAAGGGATTCAGACAATGACAGTTAGTTTCAATAGCACTGGCTGCAGAAATTCCACATTGTGGTAACTTGCATCCTTACAATACCTAACCAAACAACTACATCATAACAAAACCTAAAGACTCAGTAACACCACCCAAGCAACACGCTCCACTACATGGCTTCCAAGATTTCGCTCGGAAGAGGAAGACTGTTCATTATTACGAAACCACAACAAGTTATTCAAGACAACATTCGTGGCAAAAATAACATGCTGAAAAACAATGTGATCGTCATCTGAGCCACTCCAAAATCTTTATATAAAATTCACTGTGCGTCCTGAATTTGTTGGTTCGATGGTTCGCGCCCGTGAGCCGACGAATTTCTTATTGACTAAAATAATTCCTCTTCGGTTAATTTATATGAAAATATATTAATTCCGAGGTAGAGCGTATTAGATATTAAAGGACATTTGTAGCTCGATGTATGTATATGAATCACGGTAATGTGATATGACTATATATATATATATATTATATTATATATTATATATATATATATAATATAATTATATATGTGTCTGTGGGTTACCTCTCCATTTCTTTTCTTCTGTCATATGTCACACATCAGCTGAGGTTACAGTATACACCGATTGTAAACACGAGTGTGCATTTACTTGGCTAATAATGCTGACGCCGAACTATAGTATATGAAAACATGCCCCAGGCGACAAAAAAAAGTATCTCTAACGATTGTAAAAAAGAAAGCTAAAAGAAAATAAAAACAGTGTAAAGGGTCGTAAAACACTTCTCAAGATCTAAAACAGCCTAACATTCTTCTCATTACAATTCAACACGTGAGAACACATTCGAACAGGGATGCTAAAAAAAAAAAAAAAAAAAAAAAAAAAAAAAAAAAAAAAAAACAAAGTCCCTTACTTGCTAAGCTAGATTCTAAAGTAGAGGAAGCTCATATCTTAAGAAGAAAAATTAATATATGAAAAACAAATCAACAAAAATGAAAACTTACATAAAACAATTTCTATAAACGGCAAACTTAATCAAGCTCACTGTATACATCGTTAAACTACTATTAGAAGTCTCTTAAACGGATAAGCATCAACTTCCATAGCACTATCGAAGAAGAAGACTGTTCCACAGGGTTTCAGAAATAGGAACAAATGGCGTTTGACACTGGGCAATACGTATGACATGATGGCGCCTAAACAGCATACGTAGGCTGACGCTCTATAAAAAGAATTCAGAAGGCGCAGCCACTGGAATCTTTAGCGGAAGGACTCTAACGAATCAACTTGTAAAAGTTTGTTGAAAAGGATATATTTCGCAGCACTGGTCCAGAAATGTCATTACCTCTGCTGAGAAGAAGGAAACTACCAATTCGAGCAATGTTGTACCAAGTTACATACTAGAGTTGCAAATGTTTTCACTTCACTTTTCTTAAGTGGGTATGCTATCACGTCTGATAAACCACAGCTATTTCCGTGCTTTATATAAAATCAATAACATACTGATTTGTCGTCAGCTTACAAAACAATATAAATACTATAACATTCACGGCTGTATAAATAAAACATATATTATATATATATATATATATATAGATATATATATATATATATATATATATGTATATATATATTATATATATATATATTATATATATATATATATATATATATTATATATATATATACCCTCTTGACACCAGTCAAGTTTTGGCTGTTTGGCATAATTTATCAGCGTTAGCGAGAGAGATGAGGGGGGGGGGGGGGGGGGGGGGGAGGAAACCGAGTGGGCGTTAAGCACCAGCCTCTGTGAATGACGCCAGAGCAAAGATTAAACACCAACAAATAAGGAAGTCCAACTTCATCCTCAATTAGGCTCAGGACGTTCAAATAACAGCCTAGACCTCCATCAACAACAACGGGGCTATGATTAGCCTACACCGAGTTTCAATCAGACTAATGACAAGGCTTACTCGTTAGGAACCAGGCGAAATCAAAGAGCGTCACTTACAGAGCAAGAGATAACAAGATTATCCTCAATTAAACGGATGTGTGAATGCAGTTCGATTGTTCGCCTATTCCTGTGAAGTCAGCAATTGTCTTCCAATAAGATTGGCTAAAAATACATATGTATGAATCACGAAAAGGCAATATTGCGTAACACTACGCCAGATTAAACTAAAATAAAGCCTGCATATTGAACAGGACAATATCTCTAAATTTAATCAAAGCTACACCGAAATCAGGCTTCAAACAAAACCTTTCTATTCCAGCGTTTTATGTCCACGCAGAACAATCTTACAAGAATGCACAGTTCCACTGGCGCATTCAATCCTAGGTCACGCCTACACAAATACCCTTTTTTTCCTTAAAATCCTTCTCAAAACACATCAGATCTCCTGCAGTAGTACTTACCCACAATATTCTTCAGGCACTAAGACCTGCCTCTCATTTCTCCGTCCTAATGGTTTCTTCAAGGATTTTTCTGTCTTATTTTTTAATTACTGCTTCTCATGTCTCCTTCCTAATGCTTTCTTCAAGGTTTGTTTGTTTGTTTGTTTGTATGGTGTTTTTACGTTGCATGGAACCAGTGGTTATTCAGCAACGGGACCAACGGCTTTACGTGACTTCCGAACCACGTCGAGAGTGAACTTCTATCACCAAAAATACACATCTCTCACACCTCAATGGAATGCCCGAGAGCTTTCTTCAAGGATTTTACTTATTTTTGAATATGTATTAATACCGTTCCCCTCACATTTAACAGTCTCCTTAGTATATTACCCTACGCCTATTTTTCTAGTATTTCTTCCAACCCATATGGCAACTGCGTTTGTGCATGCGCACACACAAACACACATGCCCCCAATAATTAGGTCCTGGATAATTTATGTCCCTATAACCTGAACCCGTCAAATCCCCTCCCAAAACGTTTACTTTCACACATCCCATTATTATTCCATTGTCACTTATTGCAAACCGATACCTTATTTCCGCTTGTATGGTGTTTTTACGTTGCATGGAACCAGTGGTTATTCAGCAACGGGACCAACGGCTTTACGTGACTTCCGAACCACGTCGAGAGTGAATTTCTATCACCAATCCTGAAGATATATCGCAATATCCGGAAAAAATATTTTCTAAAAGGTAACATCTTTCGACAAATATTAAAGACGCATATGCTGTACCTAAAATTATTATTTCCGTGAACAAAGTGAGAATTAGGAGAATACTTAGTTGAAACATGGTAAAAATAAGACTCCACAAAGAAGAAGGCAAAGCTAAGATAACAAAATATGAGCGAGTAAACAATGGCATCTCTTGAAAACGGAAATATATTACCTTTCAAAAAACATAACGAACAGCGTAAACGCTCCTGACAGCTGATGAAAAATGAACCTTCGGTGTATGCAAAAAAAAAAAAAAAAAGTGCGCGCAGACACACACACAGCGGCCTTGGCAGAGGAGGAAAACTGCGAAAAGAATCCGGAGGAGCATCCAAAATGACGCTGAATTATTAAAAACACGGAAGCATGAGGATTTATTAACAAGCTTAAAACTCATGCACCTACTTGACTGATAACGAAGAGCATCTCCCCGGCGTCTCTGAGGAACGCCACCTAAGGCAGACTTGCTGCGCAAGAGCTCTCTCTCTCTGTCTTCATTTTCATTTTCATCCTTTGACTGTGAATCAATATCTTACCTGCAAAAAAGAAGAAGGGAATTAATTAGAAATGAGGGAACAAGATCCATGTTTTAAATTCTAGAAATTACTTTACAACAGCTAATACTTTCGTAATCTCCAACCGGAGAAAATTTATCCTGGATTATCAGGCTGTACACACAAGTAGGGAAAACATATGGAACTGGAACTTGTGTATGGATCATGAGATTTTTAATATATATTATATATACATATATATATATATATATATATATATATATATAAAGAGAGAGAGAGAGAGAGAGAGAGAGAGAGAGAGAGAGAGAGAGAGAGACCGCAACCATTATGGGCACAATGTATACACAAATCACACAAATCTACATCATTATATGTACTCTTACTAATCTTCTGGTACGTGAATAGATACTGTCCAAACACAAGAGGGCAAAAAAAAAAAAAAAACAAAAAAAAAAAAAAAAAAAAATTGAATTTCCATAATGTAAATTCTCGCTTCTTGGGTCTTTCCTTTCCAATTTTAGTGTTTTACCGAGACTGTGCTAGAAAAGGACGTCCATGAGACTGCCCGTCCCATGAACCATTGCTCTCAAATCACATGAAATTGCTCAGAATTGTTGGACACAAAAGTGTGAAAGAATTTCTTGGAAAAAAAAAAACGAAGGGAACTTGTTATCACCTCCAACCAGCACCAAACTTTAAGAAGTCAACTTGAGCAAACTGTGGGACTTGGAGAGTTGTTTCCCACCGTAAAGTAACAGTAAAAGGTTGAGCTTTGATTTATTTCCAGGTTTTCAGAAACTCAACAACGAAAAGCAGTAAAAACCTGAGGTTCACTTAATTACTTTTTTTAAAGAAACATTGCCCCAATACTCGTACACCGTAGAAGATTGAACTTTTTTCTATTCTTGCTTCTGAGAAGCGTAGTAGGTCATATTCCTCATTACTTAGACATTCATCATCCTTTTTTTTTTTTTTTTTTTTTTGCTGAAAACAGGAATGTAGCGTGCTGGTAAAACCATCCACAAAATGGGAAACAACAAAATAAAACACGGAAGCATTACCCTTTATCGGCACACATAAGCAGTATTTCGCCAAACACAAAACAGAATTTGCGAGACAAATGTAGCCCATCTCTCTCTCTCTCTCTCTCTCTCTCTCTCTCTCTCTCTCTCTCTCTCTCTCTCTCTCTCTGACACTGTAGCCGCAAGGCCTTTGCAGCATGAGTTGTTTAGACGATAATCACCGAACAAGAGGGAAAATTTTTTGTCAAAATACAAAACGAATACATGAAACAGGAACAAAATTTTACAAATTGAATACATAAAAAGAAAGAGAGTCGCAGGCGACCAAGAATAATCAAAACACAATTCCCTTCGTATCTTATTTCATATGAAAATCCAGGCAACATACAATGGTGACCTTATAATATACAATACCGATCTTTTGAATACAACTATTAGAATTAAGATGAAATATCCTATATTGAGCAAAATAAAATAAACAAATAAGAAAATAAATAAATACACGAGACCATTTAAAAAAGCACGTTGCATTCAGCAAACACAACAGCTGCGAAATTACTCTTCAATTCGCTAAAGCTCCTTTCCAAGGGTACGTATGAAGTCCACGACGGTAATCTGACCCACGCATTTCAATTGCAGCGCCAAATTTCTGGCCCCAAATACATTTCTGATGATCCCAAATATATATTTTCTTCACGTTCAGTTCTTCCAATCTTAAACACATGACGAGGGAAGGGAGTGAATAATGTATGACACTCGCGTAAGTGCTTATCATTCTCTTGGAAAAAAAAAAGCAGGGGTCCTCTTGGGCCAGTGTACAAAATTAATACGTTCATGATTATTATGGTCACATAAATTGCCCATGATACAAAGTCGTCAAAACTATTACGAATAATAGTTCACACTTGTTTGTGCGTGTGTACACACCGCGATCAAAACACTAGGAGCTACGAAGGGGTGACCGGGACTTGGGTTGGAGTGAGCAAGGAATCTGGTTACTTCTACACACTCTTGTAGGGCTTCCCTTCCAACCTCTTAATCCCCGCAACGAGATCTCATCCGTATTAATGCAATACAATCAGTTCTAACGTCAGTATCGCCACCAAGCCGTAAGCAACAGCGTCAATAAATATCTAACCAATCAATCAAAAAGCTCTTTCCCGTACACTACAAGTGATCGTTCTTAAAGAACAGAATAGAATACAGAGTCTGGGCCAAAGGCCAAGAGCTGGGATCTATGAGGTCATTCAGCGCTGAAAGGGAGATTGACGGTGAAAAGGATCGAAAGGTGTAACAGGAGGAAAACCTCAAGCAGTTGCACTAAGAAACAGCTGTTATGAGAGGGTGGAAAGAAAGATGGATGAAGGAGAATATGAACGGAGGTACCGTAAAAGGAACGGAAGTGGTTGCAGCTAAAGGCCGAAGAGACGCTGCGAAGAACTTTTAAGTAATGCTTACAGTGCACCTCATGAGGTGTACTTACGACACTAACCCCCCCCCCCCCCCCCCCCCCCCCCCCCCCCCCCCCCCCCCCCCCCCCCCCTTCCCCCTCCCCCCCCCCCCCCCCCCCGTTACTCCCTTTCCCATATGTATCATTCTAACTATCTTTTGCCAGACTGACTCCCAATATTCTTATTAGAGCTTTACTCTCAAATAGACAAATTATCTTAAATAGGTTCAGTGATTTCCAAAATAATTTTATTTCCATAATTTGAAGAGACGATTATCAGACAAATAGACACCTCTGATTTTCCTACCAAGCCTACTCAAAACTACTCCTTGATAGGATAAAATTGAGTAAAAGTCAGATTTTTCTTTAATGGCCACTGAAGCGAATAAGATAAAAAATAAAAATGAATTTCCTAATTCTTGTCTTAAGAGCTACGGTCAAAAGTCGAAATTCGCCTTTCATTATTATTATTTTTTATTTTAGCGGGAATTATTATTATTATTATTATTATTATTATTATTATTGTTGTTGTTGTTATTATTATTATTAACAAGCTGAGCCCTATTCATAGATTTACGGAAGATTTCAAGTGGCGATCTCGTTCAGAATAAGGGATTTTCTCCATCATAAAAAAAACAACAACAGTTGGTCATAATATCACAATCTCTTCCGTTGTCCCTATAAAAACGCAATCACGCAACAAAAAGTGAAGAATATGCAGGCTCTTGCTCGTAGGAGTTACCTTTGCCTAGTCAGCTTAATTACTAGTCGGGGTTGCAGTTTTCATTAAGCCTCCTTCAGCTGCTTTTATCTAGAACGGCTTATTTCATGAATGGCTTTGCTGTATGTCAGTTTAATCCCTAGTAGGGGTTGCTGTTTTTAATGAACCCCTTCCAGCTGCTTTTATCCTGAACGGCTGAATTCATGATTGGTTTTGGTGGATGTCAGTTTAATCCCTAGTCGGGGCTGCTGTTTTCAATAAGCCTCCTCCAGCTCTTTCTATTTTGAACGGCTGATTTCATGATTGGCTTTGGCGGCTATTGTACGGAAGGACGCCCTTCCAACCACAACCTTCCCTAATTTATTCGGGCTTGGGACCAGCACGAGTTGGGATACCTTCCGCCAACCCGCCGTGACTAGGATGGTTCTTGTTCTTGTGAAGCGCACATACGAAAAATGTGTCTGAGAGAGAGAGAGATTGTTTGATTACTACGCTATCTCCTAGCCTGCAGAGGTTCGTGCTTTATGGTACAGTACGTAAATGAGAGAGAGAGAGAGAGAGAGAGAGAGAGAGAGAGAGAGAGAGAGAGAAATTGTTTGTTTACCCTCTTCTGGCCTGCAAAGGTTGGTGCTCTTGGAGGCAGTACCTACGTAAACGTTAGAGAGTTAGAGAGAGAGAGAGAGAGAGAGAGAGGAGAGAGAGAGAGATTGTTTGATTACGCTATCTTCAGACCTGCAGAGGTTCGTGCTCAGTGGTACAGTACGTAAACGAGAGAGAGAGAGAGAGAGAGAGAGAGAGAGAGAGAGAGAGAGAAGAGAATGTTTGATTATGCTATACTCTGGCCTGCAAAGGTTCATGCTCTTGGAGGCAGTACCTACATAAAAGTTAGAGAGAGAGAGAGAGAGAGAGAGAGAGAGAGAGAGAGAGAGAGAGAGAATGAGTCACCCACCGGCACGAATCACAGTGGCCAACAAATGACAGGCCTCCTTAACAACCAGCAATAATAAAAAAGCGTTCCGATTGAGCCCGTCACGCGACCCGTCAAGACGAACCCGCTGCCGCCTTCAAAAGCAAGCAAAGTCTCTTAGAGACCTTGTTCAAAAGCACCACCGATCGAGGCAAAGGGGTTTTCCGTGTCTGTCTGCGGCAGACGCCGGACCGACTATAACAAGACAGCAAGGCCTGACAGACGCCTGACCTTGAAAGTCTTCACTTTAACCAACTCTCTCCTTCCATCTGTTGTTTCTCGTTCGGACAGAGGTGGCAGGGGGGAGGTCTGTTCGATCCACTTCGTTCGTTGATTCTCCATCCATATTAGGCACTTTATTCGTTGAAGCCTGATGATAGCAGGTTATATCTCACGAGTTCTTTTATATGAAAGTGGGGGCTTTCATTAATTCTCCCTCGCATTTCCCACATTGGGCATTTTATTCGTCGAAGACTATTGGCAGCAGGTTATATCTTACGGGTTCTTTTATATGAAAGTATGGGCTTTCATGACCTCGCCCTTGCATTTCTCATATTGGGCGTTTTATTCGCTGGAAGCCTGATTCAAGCAAGTTCAATCTTATGGCTTCTTTGATATGAAAGTGTAGACTTTTCAGTAAGTAACATACCATTCATTTCTTATTTCATATAATATGCTTCCCTCGCACGAATGCCTTTACCAGACCAACGTCCACTTGGACCATGTACCTGATTGGTCAAGTTTGTTACAAACTTTGACACTTCATGCTCTTACTATTATAAAGTACAACTTTGGAAGTGTATAGCAGTCGAAAGTGACAATGGAACTTTGAAGAGTGGAATCGGATTGGTCGATTAAATGACTCATTTCTACTCTTTAAAAGAAACTACATAAAAGCTACGAATCTACTTAAACCTCCCTACGGCCTGCTCTATGAGCAAGAGCCCGTGCTGACATAAGGCCAGCTAAATCTCAAACAACTACTTGAACTTCCATACATAGAAAACAACTAAAAGAAAGTATACCAGACATAGATATCATGCGCGTTGTAATCTTGAAGAATGTTTCGCATGTCAGAATTAATACAATGATTACATAGTAATACGCAGATGACACATCACTCCTGAATAATCATCCCGGAGAGAGAGAGAGAGATAGAGATAGAGAGAGAGAGAGAGAGAGAAAGGTTCATAACCGACTTCTCCTTTTATACTCACGCTGATAAATCAATTTCCTTCCATCTCGCAGCAGAGAGTGAAACATGACAACCACACCGATTTATAATCCGTGAAATGATGTTAACTTTATATATATGTGTGGATATGTATACGTATAATATAACATATATATATAATATATAATATAATATATATATATATATATATATAATATTACACATTCCATTACAAGTCAAGAGTGGGAAGTGGTGAGGAAGCAGAGGCGCGGGGGGAGGGGGGGAGGGAGAAAGAAGCCATGCTAAAACGCTTATTACAAAGGAGAAATTCTCCGACGAAAGCAGACAGCTGATTGATCTCCATGCACGCCTACCCTGGCACAAAGGACATTAACTCATACAATTTAATGTCTACCAGACAGAAGTAGTAGTAGTAGTAGTAGTTAGTAGTAGTAGTAGTAGTAGTAGTAGTGGTAACGGGTCTAACCAAGCGGACCCAAGCAGGAGCTTTACTGCAGTGCATATTAAACGGCCATTTACATCGCCATATCAAATAGCAACTGCACGATAGGACACGCAAAACACCAGCCCCGGCAGATCCCACCCAGTTATCAACGCCGTCGGGGAACTTAACTCACAAAAAGGGATTAGGTGCTTTTGTTGCAATTCTGTTCTACATTTCTCTATCATATATATAGATATATATATATATATATATATATATGTATGTATTATATAATATATATATATGTATAGTATTATCATATATATAGATATATATATATATATATTATTATTTATTCATATGTATGTGTATATATACGTAATTATATATACATACATACATACGAGTATAAATATATATACATACAATATATATATACATATATAATATATATATATATATATATATATATATATATATTACACTATAATGTTTAATTTAACATAAGACAAATAACTTATACACTACAACGGCATGAACGCCCGAACATACGCACGCATGCATTTCTTTGTTATGGATACCAAAGCATAATAAAAACGTCACCGACCACTTATTTTATTCAGTATAAATTCTAATTCTATCTTTGTAACAAAATATGAACGGAAAGCATAATAACCAAGCAAATTTGGGGATTAAAATACATACAGTAATTAAAAGCTAAAACGCCGATATTAAACATTACTTATTACCAATAACGACAACAATAAAAACAAAGTCATTACTTCGTAATACAAAATAACAAGAGAAAATGAGGTCACAGCACATGCACGCTACCGGAAGGGAGGAAGTTAAAGAAGGGCAGTCTAATTATGAGAGAGAGAGAGAGAGAGAGAGAGAGAGAGAGAGAGAGAGAGAGAGAGAGAGAGAGAAATTCACTGCATTCTCATATCAAAGGTAACTTGACACACGCGACGATGTAAAAATGAGACCATTCAACAAAAGATAAAAAAAAAAAATTCCTATAAACTAAGTGTCAATCTTACATTTACATTACAACACTGCACTGGATTTTGAAAGTTTCAAGCTTTTAAATTTGATGGAGAAATAACTGGAAGATAAAACACCAATTATTATTAGGCGAATGAAGATAAGAAATTAAAATGTCTTATTTAAAACTTCGAGTTTCAAGTGACTACAATCTTCATCACAATATATGTATATGTATATGTGTGTATATATATATATATATATATATATATATAATATATATATATAATTTAAATCTGTTCAAGACATCACTCTGAAATAGTCCATACGTAATCAAAAGTCAACTATCGGCAGCCATAGTGACTAACTAACATTCACCCTCACAATACGAACACCTCTGACCCAACCATAAAGAAAAGCAAAAGAAAAAGAAATGCCAGATGAGTAAAACTCATCCTCTCAACACTCACTCGCTCATT
Organism: Macrobrachium nipponense; assembly: GCF_015104395.2. NCBI lineage: Eukaryota > Metazoa > Arthropoda > Malacostraca > Decapoda > Palaemonidae > Macrobrachium > Macrobrachium nipponense. The sequence continues at coordinate 32,316,165 of NC_061096.1, forward strand.
CAAAGGGGCACGACCCACGCAAGAGAGAGAGAGAGAGACTTAAGAAGAGGGTGACGTCATGCCGGCATTCCTACCGCCACCCCCACGGAACTCACGGCGGATATAACAACTGGTAAATGACTATTGACTTCACTGTCAGCTTTGATAATATTCAATAAAAGGAGAGAGAGAGAGAGAGAGAGAGAGAGAGAGATACAACCAAACAAACAAGAGAACACTAAGCGAAACCTCGGGGTAATCAAACGGAATACGACGCTCTCGCAAAACACTAATTACAAAATGAATCAGACTCCGGCTGACAAAAATCCGGGAAATGGAAAGTGACCTCTGACAGAGAGAGAGAGAGAGAGAGAGAGAGAGAGAGAGAGAGAGAGAGAGCTAGAATTGCCCGAACAAAATGGTTAGGATGTCAAGGGAATTTATTGCCCAGATTGTTTCACGTGAAATACAAAACCCGGTCCTTTTATTTTAGGGGAATTTAGTGCCCTCCAACCCATACATCGCCAGCTTTATTAGAGAACAGTTGCCGGGGCTGGGCGCAATCTTAATCTGGGCTCGGGAATTACCACAATATTCTATGCGTTTAAAGAGTCTTAGTATAATAGATAACAACATTATTTCATACATTACATTACCATACATATATAACATATTATATATATATATATATATACACACACATTTATGTGTATGTATATATATATATCCTATTTGGACATATTTTCTCTCTTATGCAATTTCCACTGTAATCAGTGCCATTATTTGCAGAGGCTATCTTTTTAATTAGCCTGCAAATAATGCCACTGACTTCAATACAAATTATATACATATATCTATACACAGCATATATGTTATATACATATATAAATATACAAGCACATATATATAGTATGTATATATACATACATACATACATATATATACACTTGAGAATGATTGTAAAGAAAAGACGAAAGAACAATCACTGCCACAGTATAAACCTTGTAAAAAAAAAAAAAAAAAAACTTGCATATCAGCCGTTTCATAAACCTACAGAGAACCAACCTTCCCCCCAAACTGTATAGCACTCACCTCTTCAACAGCACGCGCTATCGAGTTTCCTGAAAAACAGGGCCTCTCTCTTCCAATAGCATTTTTACTCTTGTCTATCCAGCAATTTTTAGGAATCCAGTCGTGTCCGAATTTACGCACCTCCCTGCAACCTATCGTCCTCAGTTCTTTTTTTGTGTGTCCAATTATTTCAAAATAGTGATGCCTATTTTTACTGATGCTTTTTCTAGCAAGTGGGCTCAGACACTTATGCGCATAACACACAGGCACAGACATACATAATATGAGGAAAGGTTTTACCACCAATAAAGCGAGAATGCAAGCAAGATGGAAACACACCGAGAGAACTGTGAGTGTCTTTACACTACCGCTAAGCCTTGTGGTAAGTATAAACAGATACTAAAGTTGTGGAAGTTTCCACGTAAAAGGGATTCATCCTTAATCCGGCATCTACAGGATGAATGGGGCCACTGTTTTTCCTCCAGCCACCCCCAAATCTGGGTAAAACAGGTTAATAGACCCAGGTCTAGACTACGACCTAGGCAGAGAGAGAGAGAGAGAGAGAAAATCCCTAAGGTCACTGGGATATGCATGTATTGAACGTGATTGATCTGGGATGCAAATGAGATCCCAAGGACCATTCCGCACTAACTATCTCGGATATGAGAAGAGAGAGAGAGAGAGAGAGAAGAGAGAGAGAGAGAGAGAGAGAGAGAGAGACTGGCCATGTACAGTCTACCCTCAATGATTTCTATATAAGGAAAAGGTTATCCACATAACCAAGATAGAACTATTACCCATTTCTCTAATCACAGCCAGAGACCACAGCAAGGCCGGACACAAATGAAGAAGCCTTTCCGAAAGCAAGAGCGTCTGTGATTCTCTCAAGGACGCAAACTCAAGAAAGGGTATTTTCACACATTCCACTTCAGCGCTGACAATTTCAAAATCACTTAAGACAAAAGTTTGGATAAAACATCCTAGCTAACGTCGCCTGTTTGTAGGTTATCATTCAACTATACTACTATACTACTACTACTACTACTACTACTACTACTACTACTACTACTACTAATAATAATAATAATAATAATAATAATAATAATGTAGAAACATACAATAATGTCAAGAAAGGCATGGCCCTACAAGGTACATACAATTCTAATCAATGATATCAATTAATACAGATGGTAAGAACAACAAAAAATACTTTTACAGTTTACAATGAAATATCAACTTAAGCAAAAATATCTCCACAACTCATTCACTTCTTGCACACTTGATAATTATTAACAAGACTACAAGCCAATAATAGATATTTCCTAAACGATAACCAACTTCTCAACAAACCAACAGATGCCAATTGATTTATTCTTATAATCAACTCCGGGAACTCAGGAGAGAGGATAATTACCTTATCAATCCTGGTACTCAGCAAGGAAACTCTCTTCAATCTTACCAAATGAGATTTTCGACCAGCAAGCGCTTTTAGTCAGTGAAAAGCAGACATGCGCATTCATCACTCATCCAATTTGTCTAAACGGTTTAAATTCTCTCTCTCTCTCTCTCTCTCTCTCTCTCTCTCTCTCTCTCTCTCTCTCTCTCTCTCTCTCTCTCCTTCCTCGACAATTCCAGCGTTAGTCTCCGAGTGAAATATAATACCATAATTAACTTGTCACACCAAGTGGCTCAGATGGCTAAAATTATTATTCTCATAAAAATGAATTGCTCTGAAATTAATGCGAACTTGCAGTGCATTAATGGGGCAATTTTGCAGATGTACGAGGAATGAGTGACACGGGTAGAAATTTGGGACACAGAAATCCTAGAAAGTTGCGCGCGTGTTTCTGAGAGAGAGAGAGAGAGAGAGAGAGAGAGAGAGAGAGAGAGAGAGAGAGAGAGAGTAGGAAAACACGAATTACCTTGCTTAATCATCTTTAACTCTAGCCCTGGGTCTTTCAAAATTAAGTATACTGATAAAAACTGAAAAGTACATAACCAATCAATGCAATCAAACAAAAGTCTAGTGTCATAAACGGTCAATGTAGCTTACTAAGACTGAAATCAAACTGGAAGTTTTCATCACCACTAAAGTGAATTGTTTACTATTGACAGATCAAGCCATATTCTTTGTTTGTTTGTTTGTTTGTATGGAACCAGTGGTTATTCAGCAACGGGCCCACCTGTATTACGTGACTTCCGAACCACGTCCAGAGTGAACTTCTATCACCAGAAATACACATCTCTAACCCCTCAGTGGAATCCCCGAGAATCGAACTCGCGGCCACCGAGGTGGCAGGCCGAGACCATACCGATCACGCCACTTTACATCTAAGGCTTATTAAACCGACGAAATTATTGCATCATGGACCTAGCAAGCTGCTCTGAAAGGTTTAAGGATATTTTTCGTACCTTAGTCCAGAGAAGTGTGCAATTATCAGAGTGCATTTTTTCTCATGGCGCCGTTCAACTTGCACTCTAGCATACAGATCTTAGCTCAACAACTCATTCTATGCGGCCTGCGAAATCAGTCATGGGAACATCGCACCCCCAGGACCACCAGATATTGACGGTGACTGAATCATCAAATTGCCTCAGAGCTCTCGTGAAGTTTTACAAAGAACTGCCCCACTCACTGAGAGAGGTCTTCTTCATATCTTTTAAAAAGTATTAAAATGCATTCCGTCTCATTCAAAGAAGCACTATCGTTCTCGACACCACTTTATGAGCAATTTTCCTGCCATGAACGAATTCATTCAGGCCCCGGGAATTGCTCATAAAATGGTGCCAAGGCGAAGGTTCAATATTTCCATTCGTGAAGACCACGAGCACGAGTCAACGGCGCCATAAGAAAAGATGCACTCAGAAAATTGCACACTTCTCTGGTCTAAGGTAAGAAAAATATCCTTAAGCCTTTCAGAGAAGCTGGCTAGGTCCATGATGCAATAACTTCGTCCGTTTAATAAGCCTTCCTTAAGTGTAAAGAATAGGACTTGGCTGTCAATAGTAAACAATTCACTTTAGTGGTGATGATAACCTCCAGTTTGATTTCAGTCTTAGTAAGCTACATTAAGCGTTTATGAAACTTGACTTTTGTTGATTACATTGCTTTGATATGTACTTTTTCAGTTTTGATTTTAAAATACCCACAGCTCTCTCTCTCTCTCTCTCTCTCTCTCTCTCTCTCTCTCTCCCCGGCCATGAATGAATTCATTCAAGCCCGGGGAATCGCCCATAAAATGGTGCCAAGAGCGAAGATTCAATATTTCCATTTGTGGAGACCATGAGCACGAGTCAACCGCGTTCGGCTGATAAAGTAGAGGCAAGAAACTCCAACATTTGGTGGATGAAGTGAAAACGAGTGAACAAGGTCTGGATGATAACGTGAATACGATAGTCAACAACGTTCTCTTGGTAAGTAAAACAGGATTCGGTTGACATATAGAGATACGAGTTTGTTTGTTTATATGGTGTTTTTACGTTGCATGGAACCAGTGGTTATTCAGCAACGGGACCAACGGCTTTACGTAACTTCCGAACCACGTCGAGAGTGAACTTCTATCACCAGAATAGAGACAAGACTAAACAGTGGTTGACTCATAGAATGATAAGCAGTCAACATTTTGATGACAAAGTGTAAAAAAATTCGAAGAGTTTGGCTGGTAAAAGTGGACACGAGAGTCAACTACATTTGTCTGACAAGGTAAAAAGGAGTCTACTGGGTTTGGTTAATGGAATGAAAACAAGTTAACCTCGTTTGGTTAATAAAATAAAGTAAAAACCAGAGTCAACAATATTTAGTAAGATAAGCAATAAAAGAAAGTCAGTCAATATTCTTTGGCAAATAAAATGAGAGGCAAAAGCTTTTGAATGATAAAGTGAAGAGGAAAGCTAAGAACATTTTGTTCATTAAATGTTGAGAAATGAATAAAAAAAAAAAGTCAACAGCGTTTGATTGATGAAGTGGAAAACAATAAAAAAAAAACAAGTAAAAAAGGCGCAGAAGAAACAATAGAGTTTTTTGAATTAGCCACGGCCCATGAAGCTTTCCGTCACGGCCCAGTGGTGGCCTGCCCTATAGCTTTGCCAGACGTACGATTATGGCTAACTTTAACCCTAATTAAAATAAAAACTACTGAGGCTAGATGGTTGCAAGTTGCTATGTTTGGTGATTAGAGAGTAGATGATCAACACACCAATTTGCAGACCTCTAGCCTCGATAGTTTTTAAGATCTGAGGACGGACAGAAAAAAGTGCGGACAGACAGACAAAGTCTCTTTTCTTTCCAAAACTTAAAAGCCATGAATAAGTTACGCAATGAAAGAAACACAACATGAACCCAATAAACTGACTGAATTAAATACAGAATTTAGTCCAAAGGTCAAACACTGGGACCTATAAGGTCAATCAGCGCTGAAACAGGAAGGAAAACCTCACAGTTGCACTACGAATCAATTGTTAGGAGAGGGTGGAAAGTAAGATGGAAGTAACAGAATATGAAAGGAGGTACGGTAAACGGAACGAAAGGTAAACCCAGTAAAAGTTTAAGAAGGCTTAACCGAAGAGAGGATGAGTCGAGCCACGCCCACCTTAAGGCAGAAAAACCCCTGTGTTGTGACGGAAATGGCGTCACGTGGTTTCCCTTGCGAGTTCAGCCCTCATTCCCTTTTTATGGCCTGCCTCTCTCTCTCTCTCTCTCTCCTCTCTCTCTCCTCTCTCTCTTCTCTCTCTGTTAGGAAACTCGAGAAATTCTATCCTTGGCATTTCTACAACTGGAATTATAATTCAATTCAGGAATATCATAACAATTATCTACGAAATTCCTTAATTCCCTATAAAACCTCAATTCTATCCTTGGTTTTCACAACTGGAGTCATGAATTAAATGAGGAGTATAATTAACAATTCCGTCAAAAATCCTTAATTCCCTATAAAACATCAATCGTAAATGGATGATTTCATGACACCACAAGGCAAAAACGAACAGGATAAAACGTTATTTCAACCACTGACCTACTGACAAACAGATAAAACTCCCCGAAATTAAACCCTGACGTTTCTTACCAGTAAACAACGTTGAAAAGTTAAAAAGAACCCAGTGCGTCTTAAAACCAACCTGCCTCTCACGGGAAGCTTCAACAGCCTCAACTCCGTCACAAGCTCGTCAACCTTTCTTTTTTACAGCTATATAAAAGCATATATAAAATTAGCACAGGTCTCTGCCACTTCTACAGACAAAAGTTCACGCACTGCTGGCGTGGGTTGTATAACTGCGTGCCTCGGTCACTCACTTTTAAATCTCAATTATGCAACTCGCCGAGTTTTTCGTGTCTGGAGTGCTTCATTCGCCTTGGTCAACGGAAGCACTTGTCATTGTAACTGCATAATAATCAATTAACCAAGAGACATAAACGCCTTCTCTGCGGAACTTGCTGGTAATATCATAAAGAAGCATTTTCTCTTTATATATATATATTCATATTCGATTTCAACTATTTTGCCCAAAGATGACATCCTGGGCTCAAACAATCTCCTTTGCACAAAACGAAACTGGTCAAAAACACAAACAATATGCTTTGCCTCTTACGATATGCCATGACCAATAAGCGGATAAATTGTCAATAAGCTTCACACGTGCATATACATGTTAATACATTGGTGTATGCAATTACTTATGTGCAAAAATAATCTTACAACAGAGAGAGAGAGAGAGAGAGAGAATCCCTGGGGTCACAGGGATATGCATGTGTTAAACGTGATTGATCTGGGATGCCAAAGAGATTGGAAGGACCATTCCGCACTAACGATCTCGGATATAGATGAGAGAGAGAGAGAGAGAGAGAGAGAGAGAGAGAGAGAGAGAGAGAGAGAGAGTAAAACGATGAATTTTTTTATGATCTGTCAGCTACAAATGGAATGTATGTATTTTTACAGTAAATGCCTGAAGCACAGAATAGGGTATTATAAATGAAAGATATATATATTTCTAGTCAAACTAAGCTGGAATGACTGATCTTAAAAATATGAACCCAAATCATTCTATCAACAAATATGACCAAACTATATGTAACTTGATATCATAAAAAGTGCATGCATATATATATATATATATATATAATATATATATATATATATATAATATATATATATATTATCCATTAAATTCTTTCTACGTTCACAAATTTGGCAAGTGGGTATATCTCTATTTTTTATTAAATTCCTTCTCTTTTCCCTTCACATTAGGCTATGGCTACCCTCTCAATCAGCCAATCAGTTTTCACGGCTGTTTTCAACCTTAATGAAATTCAACGCCATATCACAAATGAAGGTCCTGTTTCGTGGAAACCTTTTAAGCTGGTCCAATATGTCAACATTTTGATAATTAATAATAACCACCATCATCAAAGCTTCAAACTTCATGTGACTCACGAGGCCTCGGTGACATTTAGCCGATCGCGTCTTTCCTGTGTTTATCGTAATAATAATAATAATAATAATAATAATAAAATAATAATAATAATAATAATAATAATAATAATATTCTTAGAAGACGACCCTCTTTCAGGGAAACTTCGTTGAAAAAAAAGGAACTTTTTTACCTCGAAGGTACTATACAGTGCTATTCTTTTGCGACGAAATAATAATAATAATAATAATAATAATAATAATAATAATAATAATAATAATAATAATAATAATAATAATAATAATAATAATAATAATGAAAAATCTTGGAAGACGGCCCTCTTTCAGGCAAACGTTCGTTGAAAAGAAGGAACTTTTTTTGCCTCGAAAGTATACAGTGCCATTCTTTCGACGAATTAAAGATAATAATAATAATAATAATAAATAATAATAATAATAATAATAATAATAATAATAATAATAATAATAATAGTTCTCATTTATTTACATTCCATTTCACAGCTGACAAACCACAAAAAAATCATATTCGAGCCAACTTTCAGATTAAACTTCACAAGACTGAAACGAAAATGCAACAACGATAAAGACTGAAACAAACAGCAAAACGGTCAAGACCTACATAAAAAAAACCTACATAAAAAAAAAAGAGGAGGCAAACCGAAAACCCGAGACCTTATCATACAGGAAACGCTAAAGCCCAAAAATGCCGTCACCTTATTTACACAGCACACAATCCGACGAAAAACCGTGTAGTACTGCACGAGTAAACAAAATCCAGAATATTAAAAGATATATTACCATCATAATAAGAATTACCATAAAGTGTTGGGATATGACTGATTTTTTCCTCTCTCATTCCGTCAAACGCTGAGAGGTAAGTCGTACAAGGCAGCCAGGAATAGGCCTAAAGTGAATGAAATTTCACCTCTCGGCCGACAAAGGCCGCGACCTCAAAAGGCCTTACAAAGTGGCTCTAATGCGTCCTGACAACTTTGCCCCCCTCTATACCTTACTATAAAAGAAAAAAAAAGAAAATAAATAAAGGGAGGAAAGATCCTATTCAATGCATCATAACAAAGGCGATAGCCACAATTCAACTTCTGTGACAGAATATACCTTCATTGATAATCTGTTAAAATCGTAATAATTTAAACATTAAGATATAAGCTTTACTATAGTTATTATGATTAGTATATCTTCAAATACCCATTAATAGTTACGTTATTACAAATATATTCATTAATAAACATGGATACATTTTTGCAAATACTTATTTTGACGTTCAGGCCTAATTTCAAGATTTAAATCGGCGTCTGTTACACAAGTGAAGCGAAAAGAGTGCAAAACTCGGTACGATTTATCATGCAAATGTTTGCGTATGGATTGAACTCAATGCAGAGTAAACAACCTTACCATTAATCATTGACAAGATGAAGGGGAAAAAAAGTCTATTCTCAGTATGTAAATATACGTTCAACTAACGAATTTTAAAAATTGGTTATGACTGACAACATCAAGGGGAAAAAAGTCTATTCTCAGTATGTACAATACGCTCAACTAACGAATTTCAAAAATTAGTTATGACTGACAACACCAAGGTGAAAAAAGTCTATTCTCAGAATGTATAATACGCTCAACAAACGAATTTTAAAAATTAATTACGACTGACAACATCAAGGGGAAAAAGTCTATTCTCAGTATGTATAATACTCTCAACTAGCGAATTTTAAAAATCATTTAACGAAACGAGAGGTTCTCTAGCGAAACAAACAAATAAATATCTTTGGGTAAAACCGCCAGAGATAATGAACACGAAGAGACACCTAATGGCATCACAAACCATTGTTTGTTAAGTAAATAACAATATGATGGTGAAGCTTTCAAACGAAGTCCATTAGACCCTGCAACATATATATACTATTAATAAATATTAACATGAAAAACTATAAAGTAAAAAAACTAAATACTGGGGGAATCTCAAATAAATTTAAACGTGGATCAAACGTCCATGCATCTTTTCTACTTCAAAAAATTCTGTTATGATTACAGAAAGTGTAACTCACTTTAATGTATTCCAATTTACTTTAAAAAAAAATAAAAAAATAAAAAATAAAAAACAAAACTTCAGAAGGAATGCCTTTGCGAAAGTCTGGGAAGTAAAACGACAGATTAACCTGATGGCTTTCATTTCGAACACCTCCCTTTGCAATGGATATTTTCTCATTTGTTTTTATTCCAGTTACTGTATTCCACACATGGCACCAATAACACTGTAAGCCAACAATATTCAAGCAATGAAAAGGCTTTCCCAAGGTTTCCCTTGGAATTGGTATCAATTCAAAGAAACTTTATTTTTTTCATAGTGATGTTTAGGCCAAGTTTTTTGACGGTGTGATGAAAAACACATTGGTGATACTAGTGTATATATTATTACTATCGTAACATTAATCATTATCATCATAACAAAATCCTGTGCTTCGTACATTTCTGTCGACGATGTTTTCCGATGCAGAGAAAAATGAAACCTTTATCAGAGTCTCAAAATTAAATGCGAATAAATCCAGTATATAATTATGGTACTATGAAGACGGCCATCAAAAAGTCTCTCTCTCTCTCTCTCAAATAGATTATATGCTCTCAAATAGATTATATGCAAGCAGTGATTATTACGATCTCTCTCTCTCTCTCTCTCTCTCTCTCTCTCTCTCTCTCTCTCTCCGTCCAATTTACACCATCAAAGCGTCAGCCGTAACATCAGCTACTGCTCTTTTGAGGTCGACAAAACAAAGCAATCAAAGGCAGCAGCGCCAACCGTAGCCATTTGTAACAAGCAAAGTAATTAAGACACCCACATTTTTCAACCGATCGTTTCAAAGAGGATAAACATCATTACGGCCCATCCTTTTGCACTCGCAGGACGCAGGATGTTCCCTTGACATCAATGCCAACGAGACATCAATGCCAGCGAGGCATCAATGACAAGTTATTTGGCACGAAACACCGAGCTTTGCAAAAGGTGAGTTATTTACGGGGATCAAGGTAGAGAGAGCAGCGTTTTCAAAGAACACCCTCGACTCGATACTGGGGGAAAAAGAAGTTAAAATAACAACGCCTACGCGCAATGGTCTGTTCAGTTCTCTTTTCTGTTTGGTCCCCAAACCAATCATTTTTTTTAATCTGTCAAAGTAGCTTATCGTTTACCTTACGAATCAGTAAGTTAAAAATGCATCCAAGATTGGTTTCTACAACAAATGAAACAAGTAATAGGGCACCGATGATTTTTAAGTTTTCCGTAACAGAAAACTATTCAGATGGCTTTGCCTGTCAGTCCGCAATTTTTCTGTCAGCTCTTAAAAACTGCTGTGGCTAGAGAGCTGCAAATTGGTATGTTGATCATCCACCCTCCAATCATCAAACATGCCAAATTGCAACCATCTAGCCTCGGTAGTTTTTATTTTATTTAAGGTTAAAATTCGCCATGTTCGTCAGAGGTGTCAATAACACAGGCCACCACCTGGCAGTGGCTGAGTTTCATGGCCCGCGGCTCATACAGCATTAAATGCTGTACGGAAAACTCAATTTCTTTGGAGCATTTTTTGCTAGTTTTATGTTACCAAATTATATTGTTTACTTAAGTGTTTAGCTGCTACAATTCCACGCAAAAATTAACTCGGTTCAATATTTCTGTTACGTGTGCCAATCTGCTACGAAACATATGAAGTATACTTGTGTTACGTGTGCCATTCTGCTACGAAACATATGAAGTAACCTAAATATCAATCACATTTTAAAAAAATCCACTGAACTTTTCCCCCCCGTCCATTTCACCCTTCGAAGTTCGTGATCATTTTCCATCCAGCGTCTGAGTTCCTTCCGGTTAACTGCGTCCTGTGTATCAACGGAACATCAGCCTAATTCGGTTTTAAAGTTGTATACGTTACGAGGCCTCCTGCAGTAGTACCGGAAGATGACAGGCTGCTGAAAATTTACCTCTCCATAATGCGTATTCTGGATGTTCATCTTAGAGAAAGCGCAAAGTTTGAATATTTCCGACTGCTTATAAATAATTCATAATAAAATACGAGTGGATCTGATCTTGTTTGTCCTCTCCCGGGGGACAGTAGGGACGAAATGACCCAGCCACACACCCCCTGAAAGACGGTTTATCCGCCCCGGGTGGGGGCAGGGTAGGTAGGGAATCTGGCGGGTGGGGAGGACAGCACGGCAGGGTTCCAGCAGTAGAAGCGCGCGCCAACAAGCTCGTAAAAATAATACTAATAATAATAACTAGAGTCTACCAGAAGTCTCAATTTCTTTTCTTTTCATCTCAATTGTTCCAGCTTTTTTATTAACCTACTGCCCTATTCGACTGGTTTCAATGGAAAACGACTGTTCCCTTCACTAACAGGTGGATGTGTGGCATCCGGCAAGCTACCTCTTCCCATATTTCATATGTTAAGTTATTAATCCCCTCTCCTGGCAAGTTAAGGCATTCTCTTCCTATTTCTGTTATTCCAACCTCCTCTAACAATTTTGCTTCAAAAAATACAGTCTATTGCCGACATGCAGAATAATCGTAAGCTAATAATCTTCACTTACCCACACTTTCCTTACGATCTCTCTCTCTCTCTCTCTCTCTCTCTCTCTCTCTCTCTCTCTCTCTCTCTCTCTCTCTCTCTCTCGATATCAAAGGACGCACGTGAGACACATAAAGGGAAATAAAGTGGCTCTCGTGATGACTTTATTGCAATAACAGGGGGAGGAAGAAGGGGGAGGGGTATGTGAGGGGCTCACGATACCTTGATAAATGCAATCGCCTCCATTTCGTGAGTATACGATATTCGTGTGGGAAAGGGCGAGAGAAAGTTACAAGTTAGAAGACTGTGAGTGAATTAAGATGCTTGCTTAAGGATCTAGTACACTGCTTTACATTTTTCAAGGCTACATAATAAATTGTCTTGAGACTATTCAAATCTTTTGGTACTTTATCAAGATGAAAAAGAGAGGATTCAGTGCGTTAATGGACTGATTTACTGAAACTTACAACAGGCCTAAAACGTTCTAATGCAAACGCCAACTACCATAAATATGCAAGAAACCCAACTTTTTCATTAACTGTGGTGTGAAAATTAAAGTTCTGTATCATTTCTACGGAAATATCGTTTTAGTTTTCTACGGAAATATAATTTTAAGTTTTCTAGATATATTGTTTTAAGTGGAATTTACACGCGGACTGACAACAAGAGATTACGTAAACTTGACTACTTCGTACATCTACCAGAGCCAATCATGGAACTGTACAAAACTCCAGAGTCTAAGCTCTACCAACAGCAGCATGGATAAAGCTACGCTAAAGGACAGAAGAGATTAAAACAAATAATTTTACGACATACATACATAAAGTATATACATATTCATATACTTATACATTTATGTAATACAGTATATATTATATATATGTGTTGATCAAAGAACCTAGAGAGTATTCGTTGGACCTCCCTCAAAGCGTCTGCCTCTCGTTGCAAACCCCAATTAATTTGTACTGATATACCTAAAACCTTTGGTACAGCAACTTCAATGGTTAACAACGCACGCAAACCAAAAAGAGCCCAGTGGAAAATATTTCAACAGCTGGTTGCTTGTAAGGGGTTTGCCTGTCCGTGTCTCATAACCAAATAATGTTAGTTAAGGGAACTACATAAACAAAAAATAAACTTTAACTTCAGTAACCTTAGGCAATGCTCATGTGTCATGTCACATCATGGCTTCTCTGACCTAACTCTAGGAATCTTGGAATATTTAGAGAGAGAGAGAGAGAGAGAGAGAGAGAGAGAGAGAGAGAGAGAGAGAATGATTCCACTTCTCCAGAGGTGAGACCCATTGTGGATCTGCTAATTGCTTGTAATGGGGTAATCGGGAATTGCCCCAAATTTTTTGCAATTGCAGGGAGAGAAGCAGAGAGAGAGAGAGAGAGAGAGAGAGAGAGAGAGAGAGAGAGAGAGAGAGAGAAACATCCTTTCTAGTCTCAAGTCGAGAGTTGAAAACTTCGTACCTAATCCATAGAGGAAAACCTGATGAATAATTTCAGCCGTATGGGGAAGTTGCGTTTAACTTCGTCCGCAGCACGGCTCAGGTTACACCTCCCCTCCCCCACCCCCCGAAGGCCCACAGAAGGTAAAACAAAACTGCCTCCCTTAAATCTACGTCCATTACTTTTCCCTTATCTAATTAATACAGCAGAGGGGGATGAAGCCTTCCAGGCGGAGCGGAAGTCTGCGTTGAATCAAATTATGCAGACTAAAGGCTCTTATTATTTATTCATTCAATCTTGTCTTCCCTTCGTGACTGCTCCTTGCCCAAGTTCAGCGAGATGGTAATGTAATTAATTCACTTTGACTTAAGCGAATTCTCACACAAAACACAAAGTCTGTCAATATATTCATATTTCCGTCTTCTCAGATTCTGCATCAATCGCAAAACTATTCAGATTCAGGATTTCACCAAAATCCAAAATTAAAACATAAATAAACACACACCGCTAGAATGATAGAAATAAACAATACAGAGCCCCATTACGATCAGCAAATTCAACAATACTGGAAAGGTTCATATTATATATATATATATATATATATATATATATATATATATATATATAATATATTATTCCTCCCTCTATTTATGAGAAGCGTGCATGCCTATGAATATATTAGCCAATGTATTCCCTTTCACCAGAGATGAAATAACTTGAAAATATTTTCAATGAAAAATCTGAACTAGTGGAAAGCATAAGTTCTTCTGAAAGACTCAGACTGCCTATTCTACCGAGTGATCATTTGAACGAATATTGGCAAAGTTTGTTTGAACATGTGGAGTTAAGGACTTCGCGAAATCATCGACTACAAAATTATGCATATTGAATAATGAATGCAACGTCGCAATCCCAGAAGTTTGTCGTATCGCAATGCATCGTCTACTGCAGCAACGATACAGAGAATGATTAACATTTACATTTCTGTGTAATCTACCTTCCTCCTGCAAACATGTTTGTCCGCCCCAGGTGGGGGCAGGGTAGGTAAGGAATCGGGATGGTTTATGAGACAGCGGATGTTTCTATTTGGCAAAAGAAACCTCTAATAGGAAAAAAAACAATTTGTTTTTAAAGGATAAATTGAGCACACTACATCTTACTGTAACATTAATCACATCTAATATATATACATAAACGAGCTTGTTGGCGCACGCTGGAACTCGGCTCTGCTGTCTCCTTACCCTCCCGTTCACCTACCTTCCCTGCCCCCACCTGGGGCGGACAAACAAGTTTGCATGAGGATGGTAGATTACTCCCATACCCACCCATTCACCTACCTACCCCGCCTCCACCGGGGGCGGGCAAACAAGTTTGCAGGAGGAAGGTGCATATCTCCCCTACCCTCTCGTTCACTTACCTATCCCACCGCACTTGGGGTGGACAAACAAGTTTGCAGGAGGACGGTGGATTCTCCCCATAATCTACTTTTTACCTACCTACTCCGCCCCCACCTGGTGCAGACAGACAAGTTTGTAGGAAGGTGTAGGGTAGAGTGGGGTAAAAGGCCTCCCCCTATTTTCTTGCTTATTCCATATCATAGCAACTTAGTCAGCTGATCAGTGCAGCAACACCTTCTGCCTGAAGCTTTCTATACCAAACAGCCAGGGAGAAACTAGAATGGGACACATACTTTAAATGAAAGCTAAGGAATATCTTGCAATGCAATCCAGACTTGAAAACTCAACTGAGGTACAGGTGGATTTAGTTTTCTTAAAAAATGGCAAGTGGGGTAAAAGGCCCACCACGCTTTGGGGCAAGAAGCCCAGAGGGCTTTTTACCCCATCTGATCAGTTGGACGTGTAACCAGTGGTGAAAGAGGACAGACTACATCTTATTTGTGCAATGAAGGCAGCAGGAGTTTGTCTTCCTCTTATGTTTATATTTGCCCGTAAAATGATGACTTCACTACTTATGATCGGCAGCTCACCTGGATCAATTGCTAGATGCACAGCAAATGGATGGTCTAATGCTGGTTGTTTCGTAGACTGGCTACATCACTTTGTTAAAATTGTTTAGCCAAGCCGAGCAGAAAAGCACATTACAATTCCAGATGGCCACCAGAGTCACAGGACTTTAGCCAGAGAGAATGGAGTAATGTAAAGAAAATTAGTCTACCTTTTTGACTTATGTCATTTTTGTTATTATGTGAAACTTATACATTATTTCTTTTATTTGTTTTATTATTGGTGCTATATAAAAGTGAATTTATTTCTAATTGTGCTGCTACTGCTGTCATGTAGAGGAAGTGTCAATTTATTTTACAATTTTGCTAATTTCAGTTCCTATGAATACCAAAAAGTTCCTAGCTTTTACAAGAAACTAAGAACTCTAAGATTAATTTTTGTATATATTTTCCAACATTATTCTTGAATATTTTTGTGTGGAAGGTTGAATTTTTTATATCTAGCAAAAGTAAGCGTCTACTTTTCAATATAAATGGTAGTTTTCATGAAGTACCACAATATCTTAGGTATGGGGCAAAAAGCCCCCCCCCCCCCCCGTGGGCTTCTTACCCCACCCATGGGTAAAAGGCCCCCTTTGTTCTTTTTTTTCAGGTCATGTTTTTACTATCCTAAATTGCTAACAGCTTCTCATGATTATGATCGTTGATATTCCAATAACAAAGCTTTCTAGAAATATCTCTGTTAGGTCAATAGCTGAAATACTGTAGACTATATAAGCATTTCTCCTTAAGGGGGGCTTCTTACCCCACTCTCCCCTATGTCTCCCCTACCCTCCTGTTCACCTACCTACCCCACCTTCACCTGGGGCGGACAAACAAGTTTGCAGGAGGAAGGGGGAAGTCCCCCCCATACCCTACCATTTACCTACTTACCCCACCTCCACCTGGGGTGGACAAACAAGTTTACAGGGGGAAGGTGTATATCTCCTCTAGTCTCCCGTCCACCTACCTACCCCGCCCCCACCCAGTGCGGACAAACCTGTTTACAGGGGGTGGGTGGTTTTGTCCTGTCTCCCCAACTATCACCCGGGGGAGGACGAACAAGATCAGATCCAGTCGGATTTTATTATTATAGATAGATTTAATTGATCTACTACGTTTTCCATAACCCAGGGAATTCTCTCGTTGAATTTTTCAATCACCTTTCTTTCTCATGTTGCTACCGGGCCTGAACTACAAAAGGGGCAACTTAGTACCCTTTTCTAGCCCAGACTAGAATCACACGAGAAAAAGGATAAGAATACATAGACCTGCAGAGAAAAGGAAGAAAGGTC